>NW_017189824.1:0-27532 GCF_001704415.2 Capra hircus | reverse complement strand
CAGGACGCCACGCTCTTCCAGATTTCCTCCTTCCTCCCTGGCTTCTGCTTTTCAGTTTCCTCTGTGTACTTGTTCCTCCTTTTCTTCCAGTTTCCTAACACTGGAATATCCCAGAGCCAGTCTTTAGACCTCTCCTTCATGTATACTCATTCCTTTAGTGACCTCATCTGGTCCCATCGTTATACATCTCTCTCCATTTCTCTCTCTTTCTCCAGCCAGGGCCCTCCATGTGCACTGTGTGGACAATAGACGGCTGGGTATGGTTTCAGGAAGAAGCAGAAGATTATGAAACTACTGCTACTGGTAGCAGCCAGAGGAGACAAGAAGGAATTGTTTTTGAATATTGAAGGTAGAAAAACAACGGGATTTATTGATAGACCAAAAGCAGACTTTTTTTAGAAGCAAAAGTCACGGATGGCACCCAATATTTTGGCCTGAACAACTAGCAAAGAGAAAGGTGCCATTAACTGATGGGAGCAGGTCTGGTATGGTGTGATTGGGTGGGTGGTGGTATGAGGAATCAGTTCATTTCTGAAATAAATACTGGATATCCAAAAGTATATACAGTTCTGATTAGACAATTTGGCATGTGAGACTGTCTACCGCATAAGATAAATGATCTCCATGAGGGAGGCCTGAGGTTTGTGTTTAGGTGACTGCTGTGTCTGACATTGTTTCTGGCATGCAGTAAGTACTCAAATATTTTAATTGTTGTTGAATGTAAGATGATTCTCAATGTCATTTTTTATTGTGACTCTTTTGGGGACATTATCATCAACTGATTTTCATTCTAGGAGGCATTTATTCCATGCAACTGAAAGGCAATGAGGGTCAAAGAGGCAAGAGAACTATAGCAAGCTCCCAGACAGGTTACCTCTTAAAAAAAAAAAAAAAAAAAAACATCTAATCAATAACAACAAAACGCAGAGGGAGATTCTATAGTTTGCTTCTGACATCTGTCATATTAGCTATGTGCTTTTGATAAACACAAAAGCACCTCCTCAAAGAAGAAGCACTGCAACACTCCTCTAAAAGTCTTCCCTCCAGATTATGGGAATATATAGTAGTTATCAACAAACTGTGCCAAAAATGCCTGGATTCCTAGCTATCACTTCTTCTTGTACTATCATCATGCACAATTTGCTCCTCTGGGGCAAAGTCAGCCAGGGAAGCCAGGACAGAAGTCAAGGATGATCTTTACCTCCAGTGTACCTTAAATACGGGTCTTCCTTCTGTGCTCAGGTCCTCTATCCACAGTCCAAGGTGGAGCTGGAAGAGTCAGGTGGAATGCTTACCTACCTGTGAAATGGGTTAAGCTCCTATACTACATGAGGTGTATGATCTAACTCCTCTACTCTCTCCATCACATACCACACTGAAAACAAGGAGGCCACAAACAGGTGGTTCTCTGCTTAGAGGTATAGAGTTTATTTGGAGAGAGTCCCGCCTCACCAGATTATTAATGGAAATGATGATGACAGCCTTTTCAGGAGGATGCAGAAGTCTGGGAACCTCTGAGCTCCTTCTTCCTGGACTGGGTACTCTCCTGGGGTAGACAAGTGCCTTTTGCTGAGGTGCAAATTGAGACATGCGATGGATTTTCTGGCTGAGTGGCACGAGTCAGCAGAGGACTGCCCTTGGAGCTGCCACTGGCGAGAGGGGCAGGAAACAGGACTGACCAGACTGCACGGACTGTCGCTGGAACTCACTGTCCAGGCACTGGAGTGCGTCAAAGAAGCCCTCCTCCTTCTCCAACTTAGCCTCCATTCATGGGGCGTTTGGTGGAAGGTGGACTCTTCTCAGCCTTTTTTCTCTTGGTTTTGGCCGCTTTCTCATCCTTACAGCAGAGAATGCATTCCTTATGCCCTTGACCTTTCGTGTCAGGGTTAATCCCGTGTGTAAAATGCTTCAGCTTATTTCCCAGGTCGGCTTCTACAGCTTCTGGAAGGATAGGGCTCTTGTGAGTATGAGCTGTCTTTACCAGACCCTGCAGCTCTTGCCCCTAGAAAGGGTGGCCCTATAAATTTTGGCCCTGCAAAGTTTGGATCTGAAAAATATGTGGGTCCTTTAAATGCAAACTGTGGAACAGCAAATTGGTCCTGCAAGGTCTGGCCCTTTAAGCCCTGAACACTTCCAGACATGGCATTCGCGGGAATGCTTCTTTGGGTGAGGTCATTCACCTTGCTCTAACAGCCTTACAGACCATTCTCATCTAGTCCTTTGGTCCCAAGGAATCTTGGAGGATGCTCTAGGAACTCAAGGTAAGGGAGATGCTGGTGAAGGTACGGACAAGGGGCAATAAGCTGAGAGTTTGGAGATGGTGGCTCTACAGATCCAGACAGAACCTTGCTAGTCCCTACTCACTCAAGGCAACCATCCTGGCCAAAACTAAAATTTTACCTGAGAAAGATCCTGGAGATACATTTGAGAAGTCAGGGACTCTTGGGGGTTCAACTTAAAAGTACCCCTCCTAGAACCCTGGCAGAGCAAGTGGTCTCTCTGGATGGAGAGAGATATGGTACTGCACCCCTTCTCTGTGGCTCTCTGAAGCGTTGAGTTTCCCTGTGTCCCTACTCTCCCTGCTGGTGCAGGGAGTTATCTAAACAAAGTGATTGGTAACAGCATCTGGGGAGGCTTACTGCTGCTGGTTCAGGCCTGACAGTATTCAGGGTATCACTTCCTGATCCGTGTAGGGACTGACTGCTGCCTCTGTGTCTAGAGGCTTATTTTCTGGGGTGCGGGGAACTGAGCTGCTTCCAGGGGCCCTGCAATTCTGTGGACCCTGTGATTGAGGTTCCAACCACTGCAGACGTTCCAACAGATGTGGGTAGGGACAATCCCTAGCAGATTTTCTCACATCTTTAGGCAAGATGGCTCTACAACATCGCCATGGCCTGGACAAGCAACTATGGGCTGGCCCTGCTGGCCACAACAGATCAGAAGAGGTCACTATCCCCTCAGGTCTCCAGGTCTGCAGGCTAGGGGACTCTCACGCTGGTCAGTGAGCTACCCTGGGACAGAGGCTGCTGGTCATCAGGGGAAAGGAGCAACTGGAGGGACTGCTGGATCTTCTGGGGCAGACCCCAGCAATGGTAAATTAAATTGCCAAATAAACCACTTCTAAAGGTGGCACTCCAGCAGCTCGGGGCATGCTCCATAAAAATACTACCTTGGCTCCTGAGGATTTTTAAAGGACTTCTCCAAACAGGTAGGCCCCTGGGTCTCAGGACATAGCCTTCAACACATCTCAGGACTTAGGCTGTGGGGTTTGCTACATCTACAGAGATCTCTGGGCAACAGCTAGCAAGCCCCATGGAAGCTGGAGCTGCCACTGAAGTGGAAGTGCCAATGCAAGGCTTCACACTTGACCACAGTCAAAAATGGGACATTGATAGAGGCCTCACTGATAGAAAAATGAAGAAGCCCAAATTCAGGAGGGTGGGAAGAACGTGGCTCTAACTGAGGTAGAGGAAATTTCAGACAGTCTGGAGATTAATAAATCATTGGGGGGAAAAAAAGAGATCAGGCTCGCCTTTGGGGACACGATGTTTAGGAGTAGACCAGGGACTCAATGTGCATTAAAGAGGAACCAAGGAAAGACTGCTGTGTTCTGCTGTGGCCGCACACTGAGGCCTCAGTGCATCCCCCAAGCAGTGGACAGAGACGACTTACTAACTGAAATGTGGAAGAGGGTAGAGCCGGGATCACAGGGTTTGGGATTTGTTTGTAGTGATATCTGCACAGGGTCCACAGTGGATCCTTCAAAAACAGAAAGTTTGGGTAGACTGGCTTACCTCCCATGAACCTCAGGTCAGGGGAGATAAAAGCCCATCTTTTCAACTGAGGCCTTAGAGGTAGCATTCATGATGAAAGAAATGGTAGTGTTTCCACCCAGGATTGGAAAATTGGGGGTGGTATGACATAGGCTCCCTCAGGAATCTTCCAAAACCTCGGGAACCCTCAGATATAGATAGAAATGCATGCATTACATACAAATACTTAAAGATATCTCAGCAACTGGGGGAGACGGGAACATTAGACGAAGGGAATCAAGGTAATAGGGTATTTTAGGTTTGTGAGCTTCGTGTTCAGGGAAAGAAACGGAAGCAGACTTTCAAGGGCTCCTGACCTTGTTTCTTCAGAATACCTTCAGATTTGCTCTTCTTCTTGACATGCTGGTTCACAGGAATCCTAGGCTTTTCAAGGCTCACAAAAGACACAGCTCCTGCGTCCAAGGGCAACTCTGACCCTCGACATTCCTGCCTCAGCTGCTGGTGACCAGCCCAGTATTGGCGGATGCTGATTGCACTGGCAGACTTGGTAGCTGGCTTAGTGGCTGACTTGGCAGCTGACTGGGTTACAGATTTCTGATTTGTTACTTGTGACACTGTGCGGGTTGCTGATGGAAGTGAAAGCTGTTTGAAGGGCAGGGACTCCTGATCAAAAGAGAGACTGCTGCTGTTGCTGCTGCTGCTGCTAAGTCGCTTCAGTCTAGACATGGACAAAAGCTCTAGGCAAGAGGAGCCCTGTGATGGCCCCGATGAGGTAGCGGTGGTCAGCGTAGTCTCACACGATATCAACTGCTGAATCTCCAGAGCCACAGAATTGCAGATTTGGCAGCAGGGGTCTGCACACAGGAGCCGCCGCACACTCCCTTCCTGAGGAAGCCAGCCATGGCTGGGAAGGGAAGCATGGCAATCGTTTGTTACTGACGCAGTAACATCAGCCTCTTTGTCAGTGTGTGGCCTGAGACAGACCTCTCAGCTCTTGCTTTCTACCCCCATGCTGTTATTGCCACTGCTTTTCTGCAGAAGCATTCAGCAGGTCAGGGCTAGCTAAACTGGACAAGGTCTCAGACAACTGGTGGGAACACAGGGCCTTGAGAAACTGGGAGGTGGGTAAGCTCTCTGCTGACCTGTGCTGAGAAGCTGAATTGGGAGAAGGGAACCAGGCAGGTGGGGGAGCCAACAGTTAGCTGATGGGGCAGCACCAGGGACGCAACCAGGTAGAACCTAGAGTTAGCCTCGCTTCGGGCCACAGAAGTCCTGTGGGAGCTCTGCATTCTGGGGATTAGGAGATGCACACATCTCTCAAGAGCCAATTTCTCATTCTGCAGAGCTCTTAAGGAGGGGATAGTGTGACAAGTTCCTGCTTGAGGGCTGTCCCAGGAACTGGCCTCCCTGAAGACAGAACCAGAGGAGGTAATGTCAGCAGGGTCCAGGGATCTGCCCTTGAAAGCGTGTGGCTGTAAAGAGAATATGAAATTGATGACTTGTTTATGCACTTAACTATCCATTCTCCTGACTGGGTAACTTGTCTCAGGGTTGGGAGAAAACCCACAGAATTACATTCTGTCACATCCTGACTTCTAGCACCTTTGTGAGCCTTGCCCAGAGCACAGCTGGAAGACCACTCTCCACTGAGACGTCTGACCCCACCCTCTCCTCCAGCAACTCTCACCCAGGGCTCCAGGCTCCCTGTGTCTGGCTCCCTCTCAGCCATTCTCCTTCTGCCCAACCCTGCCCCAGGCCAAACACAGAAATCACCACAGGCCACGCTGGGAGGTGGGAGACTGCAAAGAGCAAGAGATCACCTTCGCATGAGCGAGAGCAGCTCCCACGGCTTGTCAGCTTCTTTCCGGGAATGTCTCCTCACTGAGAAACCAGGAGACAGTGTTACACGGAACAAGAGGGGATTCAGGGACATCCTACAGGAAGTTGAAGGCGTTGAACCCTTCAACAGAGGACTGCAGACAGCCCCCCTCCCCAGTCAGCACTCTGAGGGTACATCTGGGCACAACTTAACCAGGTATGATGTGCTCTCCTAGACCTACTCTCATTTATCTTCACAACCACACTATGAGTAAGACAGCATCATCAGATGCCCATTTTATGGATAACAAGTCTCAGAGATGAAATGACCTCTACAGGGTCATAAAACTAGTAAATGACACACTTGAGGATGTCTCCCCTACTTCCTCTTCACTCCCAGGGGAAAGGTGGAGAATTCTGGAACATTCCCAGGTTCTCATTTCCCACCCAAAAAGTCTTCTGGGAGGATCTGTCAACTTGGGGAATTGGAGCAATGGTTAGAGCATCCAGCGCCTGGCACCAGGGGTCACTGAGGGCCAGGGTCCATGCAAGTCTCACTCCCAGGGGAGGGAAGTCAGAGCAGAGACTGGGACTTTACCTCTTGGTGTTTTCTCTTTAGCCCTTTGTTTGACTTTCTGGTGACGCTTAAAGACAAAAGAGAGTGTGAAGCTGGGGCACCCTCTTCTTTTCATGTCTAAACGGAGACAAAACCTGCAAATATTTCCCAAACTTCTTCTGTTTCAATTCTATACATTCTGCTACCTTTTTCCCTGCTCTACCTTTTTCATCCCATCATTCCTTTCTCTTCTTATTTCTGATTCATTTCAAAGCTCTTCACACTCCATACCTCCACCCTCATTCCCTGAACAAGTTCCGTGGGAAATCAGAATAAGACAAGAGAAAGGGGGAAATGGAATTAAGGACAGGTGGTCTAGTAGACAAAGGACTTTAGCCACCCAAGGTTCTAAAAGTCCACAACCTGAAAGGATCACCCAAATCTGAAGCTGTACTGGGAACCAGTCAGGAAACTTCCTCCATTTAAAACAAAAAAGCAGGGGTAAGGGTAAGGAGAGACAGTGAAGGGATAAAACCTTGTTTGAGGCGTAATTGGTTCAGTCATGGTCATAGCGTTTCCCTACCCGGCAGCAGCTCCTCTTAGGTCCCAACTTTACATCTTGCTGGTTTTTTTTCACTTGCCAAATAATTAATGCAATAATAATGATGGAGCCATAAGTGTAAAAGGGATATCCAACATCCCACAAAATAAAAGTAGGGCTCAACATAATCTAAACCTTACTAGTCATCCCTCTTCCTAGGCTTCCTAGGCTTTAAGGGTCTTAGAGCCTAACACCTCCAAATTGTGGACCTATTGTCTCTGCCTCACAGAGCATAGAATCAAACCAGCAGACTGCATCACAAAGCCCTCCTGTTTCCTAAGTCAAGCATGGCATCACAGACCTTCACTTGTCTAGGAGAAGCTCATGTGACACCGTGTTAAGGTGAGGGTGTCTGGTTGACTACGTGGGTTGCAGAGCCTGAGCCTAAAGATGCCAAGTCACAGGAAGCAAATACTCCTTCATGCCCTCTCTATTCTCTCTATCCTGATGGCTCAGACTTCAGCTCTCAGAAAACAGTCTGGCGTCTATCCCCAGATAACTGAGTCTTTATGTACACTGTGTGCCCTAAAAGAGAGATAGTGGATTGGTCAGATGAACTCCATGAACTATATATATCACTGTTCTGAGAACTAGGAAACACACAAGACGACAGTGTATACGTTATCCTATTAAGTCTTGGACAGTGAAGTTTGATGTCACAGGCAATAGGTGGGCAGTCATGAAAAGGACTGTGACTACTGTGGTAAGAAAAGGACATAGCTTCTGTTCTTTTAAATAACTTTCTGAGACTTAAAGGAGTCCTCCCAGTCTGTGTGATCAAGCTTTTGATGGATGAGAAGAAACTGTAAACAGTGCCTTCCAAGGAGAAACATCAATGAGGCTCACTTCTGGAGCTTGGTTTTCCAGAATGGCCCTTACAGATCTCAGTAGTATCCTGTGGAGTATCCACTCATGGAGGTGAGTTACTGGCAAGACTAAGGACCACAAACTTGGGCTCTTAGGTTGAATCCACCATGGCTGAAGTGGTTGGCTGAAATGTTTATGAAAATCTGAATCTGAACACCCATAGGCAGGTCAAGCTTCTTTCTGTTCAATCTTAGTACCCACCATCCCCATGTCCACTGATTTGCATATTAATGTTAACCTCATGATCCCTGTCAACATTGTGATGTGCCTCCAAGACTCCAGGATTTCTGAATTTCCTAAGAAGTTCTTGCCCTGATGAGAATGGTCCCGTAGCCCCCAAATTCTCAGGCTCAAAATCTCTGAAGAAGCTATTTGGTCCTTCCTCCAGCATTCAATCTACCAGTGAACAGGTGTGGTGAGCCAACAATCTGTGTTCACCCCTAAGCTGCCCAGTCTCAAAGGTACAAAGACATTTGAGTTATATTACCTGCCTGCTCTCAAGTCACTTAAAAATCTAGTTTCAAAGACAAAAACTAATTCACAATCAAAAATCCACCTTATTAAGAGTTGAATCAGGACTTTCCTGGTGGTCCAGTGGTTGAGAATTTGCCTGCCAATGCAGGGACATGAGTTCAGTCCCTGGTCCGGGAAGATTCCATATGTCAGCGGGCAACTAAGCCCATGTACCACAACTACTGAGCCCACGTCTAGAGCCCAATAGCTGCAACTACTGAGTGCTCTAGAGCCCATGCTCCACAACAAGAGAAGCCACCACAGTGAGAAGCCTGCACACCACAACTAGAGAACAGCCCTTGCTCATCACAGCTAGACAAAGACTGTGCCCAGCAACAAAGATCCAGCACAGCCAAAACTTTAAAAAAGGGTTGAACCAAGAACCAGCATTACTAGGAGCTGGGAAAGAAGGGTGTAAGGTGTTATTTAATGGGTACGAAATTTCTGTATGAGATGATGAAAACAGATACTGGAGATGGCTGCACAGCACTGTGAATGTACTTAATGTCACTGATGTACACTTAAAAGTGGTTAAAAGAGTACAGTTCATGCTGTATATATTTTACCACAATTTTTTTAAAAGCTAAAAAAAATCATTAGCATGAGGAAATTTTTTGCTATCTATAAGTAAGAATATTCTGAAAATAATTTGGCAAAGAAACAGATTACTGAATATTTTTCTTCAATGTCCTTTTTCACAGAAAAAAATAAAAACAAAATAGATCCTTAAATTTAAGATAATTTAAGAAGTGTCTCACCCTGAAAATGGGATGAATTTGAGCCATTTCAACATTTTTCCTAAACTTGTAAATTCCGTAATACAGGAATGAGAAGACATTTCCAATTAAGGAGAACTGAATGACAGGTTGTGTATATGTGTTAGTCGCTCAGTCGTGTCCGACTCTTTGCAGCCCCATGGACTGTAGCCTGCCAGGCTCCTCTGTCCACGGAATTCTCCAGGCAAGAATACTGGAATTGGTTGCCATTCCCTCCTCCAGGGGATCCTCCCCCCAGGGATCGAATGCAGGTCTCCTGCATTGCAGGTGGATTCTTTACGATCTGAGCCACCCAGGAAGCCCGAATGACAGGTTATCAATAATCAGTTAAAAAGCAGCTTGCATCGGCTTTTTAGCAGCAAGTCAAGATACCTAAAAAGCCACTTGAATTTTTTACAGTTGTCATTATTCCTCCCCAACCAAGCTCATGCGTCCTGCTCTGTGCTGCTGCAAGTGCTCTCAGTCTCCCGTTAACCTGACCCAGTGTAGCGCTGTGTGGTGCTCAGGGCCCTCCCCCACCCCGGGCTATGAACGTGGGTAATTAACAAACTTCTGTCAGGCTTATAGGTGCAGCGTCAGGTGTCGCACTTTCAGACATCCCCAGGACCCAATGGGACAAAGAGGAGGTGCACACGACACTCCACCTCCTCCCCAACCCACTCCTGCTTCCTGCAGCAGCTGCTGCAACTTCGCTCGGTCTCCCATTAGCCTCTTTGCCCCAGACAAAATCATTAAATTTGGGAAACTTGGTACCAGCTCCAACCTGTATACTATTTACCTTAAAGATAATCCACGGCCACCATCATCCCACTAGGCCATTAAAACCATCTGCTACAGAATCCTCTACTGCAACTTACCCAGGCCTTGCTCTTCCATCTCAGAGCTGAGGACGCAGAGCTGAAGACCACCTTATACCTTTCTGCAGACCAGACCTTTAGTACAGGCTTATTTACTGATCTGGTACCTACTGACAGAGGGTGCTTGTGTGGATGGGACAGAGGGATCAGCGTCTTCCTAAACAAGGGCATATTTGCGTAATGAACACACTGTCGTTTTTGATGATGTGGACATGGATCGTCACATTGGCCCTTCCTGCCACACGGTTTACCGTAAATGGCAAACAAGGAAGATGAAGTACCTCAAAGGCCTCTGTGGACTCTACACAGAGTCCTGTGGGGAGGGCTACACAACTGCAAAGGATTCAGATTTGTCTGTTTCGAAAAAACTTGCCAAAGCAGGACCCTGCTCTCATAATAAGCCTATAGTGCCACAGTTATAACAGTAGAATTTCTTCAGGAAACTGTTTGGGATTACTGATTCACATGCAACATGGGTCATATCATAGCCCAATAAAGAAAAATCCTCACGGGACACTAGTGTGATTTTGTCCCTCCACACAAGCCTTATGAAGGAGCTTTGCTGCTTCATTCTCAGAAAACACTAGTGAACATCTTTAGATGTCTCAGGTGATGGGGACAGAGAGGCACAGCTGCTGCCATTCAGAAGCAACATTTTTAGACACTAGCATTTTTATTAATGCCCAAGTGTTGCACAGGGAGTTAGACAGGAAGCCTCAGAGAAGTATCAGCAAGACCACCAGCGCTCCACACCAGTCACTTCGCTATGCAGAAGTGTAGTAAGCAGATAGAGGCACCAGAGGGCAGCACTTGCCTACCCAACATGTCCCAAGGATTCTGTGACAGAAACTTGAACCGGCCATCTGTTTCACTGCCTCCCAATCCTGGCCTTACATCAGAATTACTGGGAGGTTGTCAAAATATAGATTTCCTGGCCCCATCCCAGACTTAATGAATCAGAATCTCTATGAGCAGGGTCTTGCAACCTATGTGTTCAATAAGGGTCAAAAATAATTCTCAAGCAACAGAACACTGGGCTTTGGGTGTGCATTTGGGAGCAACGGGTCTCCAGAGAGCAACAGTTCTTCCTCCTACCCCCGTTTCAATGATATACAACTGGCACATAACACTGTAGGAGTTAAGGCGAGGTCAGCAATACAATGGTTTGTTACATGCAGGCACTGGGAAATGGTTACCACAATAAGTTTAGTTAACGTTCATCACCTCACTTAGACATTTGTTTCCTGAAATAAGAACTTTTAAGATCTACTCTTTTGGCAACTTTCAGACACATAAAATCGTTAACTACAGTCACCACACTATACATACATCAGAACTTATTCTATACTTATCACTTTTTCTATACTTATCACTATACTTCCTCCAGAACTTATTAATCTTATAACGAATTCTGTACCTCTTGATCGTCTTCATCCATTCCCCCCACTCCCTCTCCCTGACCACCAATCTATTCTCTGAACGAGTTTGGTCATTTATTTTTAGATTCCATACATAAGTAAGATCACATAGTATCTGTCATTCTCTGTCTAGAGATATAGTTCACTCAGCTAATGCTGTTAAGGGCCATTGTATTGTTGCAAATGGCAGGATTTCCTTCTTTTTTATGGCTGAGAAATATTCCGTGATATCATATTCTATATCCATTCACCTGCCAACAGATGCTTAAATTGTTCCAAGTCTTGGTTGTTAAAAATAATACTGCAATGGACATGGGAGTTCAGATATCGCTGAGAGATAGTGATTTTTTTTCTTTCAGATATATAACCAAAAGTGGGCTTGCTGTGTCAAATCTAAAGAAACTCTTATTAAAAAATTCCTCCTGTAATAGGTGAGTTTGACCATCTCTGGCCATGACCTAACTTAGACAGTGGTCTATAAACAGAAGTTAAGAATTCAGGAACACAAGGAAGAAAGGAGAATCGATCTGGACAGAGAAAAATTACTATGTGCCAGGCCCTTTACACATCACCTCATTCAGTCCTTATCATCAACCCAGACCCAGGTATTATTACCCCAAATTATATATGAGGAAACTGAATCACCTATAAGTAAAGTAAAGTTACTGCAGATGGTGACTGCAGCCATGAAATTAAAAGACACTTGCTCCTTGGAAGAAAAGCTATGACCAATCTAGATAGCATAATAAAAAGCAGAGATGTCAATGTATGGCAAAACTAATACAGTATTGTAAAGCAAAATATAGTAAAAATAAAAGTTTTTAAAAAAATAAAAAATAAAAAGCAGAGACATTACTTTGCCAACAAAGGTCCATCTAGTCAAAACTATGGTTTTTCTAGTAGTCATGTATGGATGTGAGAACTGGACTCTAAAGAAAGCTGAGCGCCGAAAAATGGATGCTTTTGAACTGTGGTGTTGGAGAAGACACTTGAGAGTCCCTTGGACTGCAAGAATATCAAACCAGTTCATCCTAAAGGAAATCAGTCCTGAATATTTATTGGAAGGACTGATGCTGAAGCTGAAACTCCAATACTTTGGCCATCTGATGCACAGAACTGACTCATTTGAAAAGACCCTGATGCTGGGAAAGACTGAAGGCAAGAGGAGAAGGGGATGACAGAGGACAAGATGGTTGGATGACATCACCGACTCAATGGACATGAGTTTGAGTAAACACCAGGAGTTGGCGATGGATAGGGAGGCCTGGTGTGCTGCAGTCCATGGGGTCACAGAGAGACGGACACGACTGGACAACTGAACCGAAAGGAAAGTAACGTTTGTCTGAGGTCATATAACAACTTAGTGGTGGATAGTTAGTTTCTAAACTCCGCTAAGCCTTGCAACCTTCAATCCAATCAGATTGAGAGAATACAGACATACCATATGATTATAAGATATTTGAAACTGCAGTCTACTCACATGTCCAGTCATTTTTGAAAAGGGCCACCATAAATAAAAGGAACCTAAAACAAGAGCCGAAGAGCAAGTCTGGGAACAAAGGTGTCAGTGTCATCCAGATCATACCTACTTCTCATCGGTTATGCCCCTCAGGCATCAGGCCGTCACAGCCCAGTGACATTAGCATCTGAGTGCCCCATTCACACTCCTGGTTTGATTACAGCCTCATCAAGTATCTTCTGACTAGAATGTAATTTTCAAAGTAAACAAACCTATACAAAGAGAATGACCTGACCAGCAGATGGGAGTATGCCAGGTCCTTTGCAATTATATTTCCCAGTGAAAACTAGTACATCAGCATGATGATTCATGCCTTAGATTCATTTCAATTTAATTATAGTTGATAATTCAGTTTACATACAGTGGGTTTCCCGAAGAGACCAACTGGCTCAGAGAACCCTGTTAAGATGTAGCCTTTCTACTTTACAGCTGAGGAACACTTGGCTCCTAGATCTCCTTCCTTTACATTTCTCTTGGTTACTCTCCACCCTGCTGACCAACTGCAGAGGTAGGGAGGGCCATTCTAAACATCAGGCTCCTGCAATGACAACAATCCCCAGCCTTCTCAGCTGCACAGGGGAGTGCAGCACCACTGCTTCTCAGCCTAAGCTGCCTTCCTCTTGTGTTTCTCCCACGAGTACAGAGTCAGTTCAGTCACTCAGTCATGTCCGACTCTTTGCTACCCCATGGACTGCAGCACACCAGGCCTCCCTGTCCATCACCAACTCCTGGCGTTTACTCAAACTCATGTCCATTGAGTCGGTGATGCTATCCAACTATCTCATCCTCTGTCATCCCCTTCTCCTCCTGCCTTCAATATTTCCCAGCATCAGGGTCTTTCAAATGAGTCAGTTCTGTGCATCAGGTGGCCAAAGTATTGGAGTTTCAGAGTAGTATCTATTACAGACTGTTTATAGAATAAAGCATTGGGTGGGGGCAAGAAAGTTTATCCAGAAGTGAATCCCGATAACTTTAAAGTAGGAAATAACAGTCAGAGAAGGAAATGACAACCCACTTCAGTATTCTTGCCTGGAAAATTCCATGGACAGAGGAGCCTGGTGGGCTCCAGTCCATGAGGTCCCAAAGAGTTGGACATGACTGAGCATGCCTGCACACACAAAAATACTCAGAATAGCTCAGAATGTGTCTGGAACACATAAACTGCTATATGAGTCTCCTACAAAGAGGAGAGGGATTATATTTGGCTGAAGTGATCTGGGAAAGCTTCACGATGTAGAAAACAGCATTTAACTTGCTGCTTGAAGCAGAGAGAGGATTTTAATTCGTGAAACCGGAAAGAGAGAGTGATCCACATGCAGGAGTTAGCATGCATAAAACTGCTGGAACCTCTGTGCAACGGTATGTGGAAATAACAGAGGGATTTCTGAAATATTTATTTTACTCTGGGTACATTTTATTCAGTATATATCGGATCTTAATGAAGTGAGGTTTAGATTTCATGTTGTCTTTGTATGGAAACTAAGGTTGCGGATATCTCTTTGTGGGTGTATTTTCCTGCATCACGTGGACATGAACTGCGGAGATGGGTCTCCTAAATCAGACCATATGTATCTCTAGGTATAAATGTCTGCGTGGGTGCATTTCTCTACAGATTTTCTGATCTTTGTGGGTGTGTGCACATGCAGTCCTGAGGGGATGGGAAGGAAAGAGTAGAGGTGAGGAGGACAAGGAAGAGGGGAAAAAGAATGAGAGGCTGTTGAGGTGAATCTGTATCTGAAGCCCAAATGTTAATCCTACCCATCATGAGTATTTTAAATAGTTGATAATTGATGGTCCCCTCATCCTTGGAAGTTCTTTTTCTAATAATAAAACATTTATTGGTAAAGGACAGCATCTCAAAATGCTATCTTTTATCCATCACATTCAATGTCTTATCAAATGTCTTTTCATTTGTCCTTCCTTTTACCCATTTTAACCCTCTTTTTGGAATTTTTTTTTTTTTTTGGTGTCTTCTTTCCTTATGCTCCCAGTCCTAGTAATTTCTTTATTGGACTTTTGTCTTTCTGTAAGCTTTCCCCTTCTCCTCTAACTTAGAAACCTAATACCATACCCTGGCTCAGAGGTTAAAGCGTCTGCCTGCAATGCAGGAGACCCAGGGAGACCCAACCTGGGTCGGGAAGATCCCCTGGAGAAGGAAATGGCAACCCACTCCAGTATTTTTGCCTGGAGATTCTCATGGACAGTGAAGCCTGGTAAGCTACAGTCCACGGGGTCACAAAGAGTCAGATATGACTGAGCGGACTTCACTTTCACTTCACTTTCACCCACACCCCAGAAAACAAATGTTTTTAATTTGGGAAAGGGGTACTTCATGTTGTACCCCTAAAACATTTTTAAAGATATTTTAGATTTGATTTTAGGTTTTTATCTTCACTGTCACTGCCACAGTTAATTCAACAAATTTTAACTGTGTGCTTTGGTGTAAGTCAACAGCACTGTTCTAGCTACTGAAGAAACAGGGGGAAAATGCCTAGAATAGTCAACCAATTATATTCATGATCATCTTTAAGTAACCAACTTTTCTTTTCTCCAGACATAGGGAGAAAACTAAAAGACAGAAAAGCAAGAATGATTTAGCTAGTTTTTCCAAGGGCATCTACTACATATCACCTTAAGAAAACTAAAGTAGCAAATAACCATCCAGTGAAATTGCATATTTTTTATATTTGTTAATATATTGCCATCCCAAGAAATGAGGGTAAATCGAAATTATGTTTAGTGAGCAGTATTTTTGCATCTGTTTCTTATATAATTCTGGTATCCAAAGATGGTTTATTAATTAACTTAGTCATTTGCTTATTAGGCTCCTAAGGTTAGTCACTTGCCTGGAGAAACCCAGGGACAGAGAAGCCTGGTAGGCTGCCATCTATGGGGTCGCATAGAGGCAGACACGACTGAAGCGACTTAGCAGCAGCAGCAGCAGCAAGGTTAGTCAAGGATCTGGAAATATAATTTTAGCTAATATATCCTTATGAATTTTAGAATTCTAAGGACTTCATAATAATATCAGAAACAATGGCTTGCTGCTGCTGCTGCTGCTGCTGCTGCTGCTAAGTCGCTTCAGTCATGTCCGACTCTATGCGACCTCACAGACGGCTGCCCACCAGGCTCTGCCAACCCTGGGATTCTCCAGGCAAGAACACTGGAGTGGGTTGCCATTTCCTTCTCCAATGAATGAAAGGGAAAAGTGAAAGTGAAGTCATTCAGTCCTCTTCGCGACCCCATGGACTACAGCCTACTAGGATCCTCCGTCCATGGGATTTTCCAGGCAAGAGTACTGGAGTGGGTTGCCATTGCCTTCTCCACAATGGAATACCAGTCAACCATAAAAAAGAATGAAATTTTTCCATTTACAACAACTAACCTTAAGATGACTAACTTGACTAACCTTAAGATGGATTTAGAGGGTATTTATGCTAAGTGAAATAAGACAGAGAAAGGTAAATACTGTGTGGATCTAAAAAAAATAAAACAAACTAGTAAATATAACAAAAAGGAAACAGACTCACATATAGAGAACAAACCAGTGATTGCCAGTCAGGAGAGGGAAGAGGGGAGGGGCAATATAGGAATAGAGGATTAAGAGGTGTAAACTATTATGTACAAACTAAAGCTACAGGATATATTGTATAACACAGGAAATATAGCCAGTATTTTACAGTAACTATAAATGGAGACCTAAAACATAAATCACTGTTGTACACCTGTAATTTA
Organism: Capra hircus; assembly: GCF_001704415.2. Taxonomy (NCBI): domain Eukaryota; kingdom Metazoa; phylum Chordata; class Mammalia; order Artiodactyla; family Bovidae; genus Capra; species Capra hircus. The sequence continues at coordinate 11,099 of NW_017189824.1, read as the reverse complement.
CTACATTGTACATCAACTATATCTTAATTTTAAAAGTATTAAAAAATGAAGATGAACTAGAAACATTCTCATAAGAAAGAAAACTAAGATAATTTTAGCATTTCTTTCAACTCTGAAAGAAATGCTAAAGGAAGCTCTTCTGGCTAAAGAGACATGATCCCAGAAAGAAATGTGGAACTTAAGATATCAAGGAAGAACAACAGAAAGGGTAAATGTCAGGAAAAACAGACTATTTTTCTACTCTTGAGTACTTTAAAATACCTATGAATGTTGAAAGCAACAATTACAATACTGTATTTATAGATGTAATACATAAGATATTGACTGATAAAGGGACATGATAAATGGAAATTTGTGGTTATAAGTCTCCTGTGTTTTACTTTACGTGATAAAATATTAAAACTAAATAGACTGTAAAAGCTAAGTGTGTAAATTGTAATCACTGGGGCAACCACTGAAAAATGATGCAAAGCTACATGGTCAAAAACCAATAAATAAATTAAAATAAAACTTTTATATGCAAAAATTCCAAAAGAAGTCAGGTACGAGGAAAAGAGGAACAAGAGAGAAAACAGGAAAATGACATAATGCACAACTAAATCCAACCATTTTAATTATCATGGTAAATGTCAATGGTCCATACATACCAAATAAAACATAGAAATTCTCACATTTAATTTTTAAAAGACCAAACCATATACAACGTGATAGTCTCAAGAAACCTACTTAATAGATAGTGCAAACTCTAATCAGAAAAAAAACTGGATTGGCTTTTATAGTGTCAGAATAAGCAGACTTCAGAAGAAGGAAAATCACCAGCAGTAAAGAGGAAAACTATATAGTGAAGATTGGGGCAAATACCCAAGAAGACAATTTTAAATGCATATGCTCCTAAGAACCCAGAGCTCCAGAGTATATGAAACAAAAACTGATAGAAAGAAACAGAGACAAATCCACAAATATACCTGGACATTTAAACACTCCTCTCTCTATAGTAGGCAGGTGGAAAATCAGCAAAGATAGAGAAGACCTGAACAATACTATCAACCAACTTGACCAGATGACGTTTATAAAGCACACCACCAAGAGGAGCAGAATACACATTCAAGTGCACATGGAATATTCATCAAGATAGGCCATATTCTGGGACATAAAAAAAATTAGCAATTTTTTAAAAAACTGAAGTTGTGGACTTCTCTGGTGGCTCAGCAGTAAAGCATTCACCTGCCAATACAGGAGACATGGGTTTGATCCCCAGTCCAGGGGGTCCCGGGGGCTTCCCTGGTGGCTCAGACAGTAAAGAAATTGCCTGCAATACAGGAGACCCTGGTTCAATCCCTGGGCCGGGAAGATCCCCTGGAGAAAGAAATGGCAACCCACACCAGTATTCTTGCCTGGAAAATTCTATGGACAGAGGGACCTGGCAGGCTACAGTTTCATAGGGTCACAAAGAGTTAGACACGACTGAGCGACTAACACCAGGGGATCCCACATACTGTGGAGAAACTAAGCCCAGGCACCAAAACACTGCATCAGTGCTCTAGAGCCTGGGAGCCACATCTACTGAAGCCTGCGCGCCCTAGATCCCGTGCTCTGAAACGAGAGGTCACTGCAATGAGAAGCCCATGCACCTCAACCAGAAAGTACCCCCCACCCCAGTCTCTGCAGCTAAAGAGAAGCCCATGCAGCAATGAAGACTCAGCACAGCAAAAAAATAACAATTTTTAAAAAGCAAATTACACAGAGCTGATCATAAAAGCCTTAACCTGCAAGTCATTATTTAATGACTAGAAAGATTTCTGGAAAATCCCCAGATATTTGGAAATTACAAAATGCTGATGGAAAAAATTGCTGATGAAAGAAATTAGGGAAGACCCAAATAAAGAAAGAGTCATATTAAGTTCAAAGATGGGAAAAATTAATTTACTTAATGTCTCAATTTTCTCCCAAATTGATATGTATATTCCCAGAAGAATTTCTTACAGATTCCTATGGAAAGGCAAAGAAAGTAGAATGCCCCAAACAATTAAAGAAAAGAAGAGTAGAAGAGTAAAAGACTCATGTTATGTGATTTAAAGACTTACTACAGTAACCAATAGTATGGTCCTGGAGAAAAGAGAGACACAAAAGTCAATGGAACAGAATAGGGCAGGAATTGGCAAACTGAGGCCTGTGGGCCAAATCTGACTGATTGCCTGTTTTTGTAAATTATGTTTTATGGAATATAGTCATGCTCACAGTCATAGTCATTTGTTTACATATTGTCTATAGTCATTTTCATGCTACCATAACTGTGTTGCAACAGAAACCATTTGACCTGCAAAGCCTCAACTATTTAACATTTGGCTCTTCAAGGAAAAAATCATAAACAATTCCTGAAATAGACAGTCTAGAAATAAACCCAAAACATAAATAGCCAAATGTTTTTGATCAAAGTGAAAAGCCAACTCAATGGAGAAATGACAGTCATTTCAACAAATGGTGCCAGGATAATTGGACATCCATTTGCACACACCCCCAATAAAGATCAGCTGAATCTTGACTATACCTCACACTCCAAATTAACTCAAGATTGATCACAGACCCAAAGGTAAAGCAGAATACTAAAACTCTTAGAAGAAAACACAAGAGACTTTGAGTGAGGAATAGTCTTAAAACATACTATCCAAGCAAAATTCATAAAAGAACACATGGATAAGTTGTACTTCACCAAAATTCTAAACTTCTGCTCTTTTAAAGATATTGTTAAGAGAATAAAAAGACAAGACACAAATTGGAAGAAAATATTTGCAAATCAGATATTTGACAAAGGACTTTATCCAAAATATATGAAGAACTCTCAAAATTCCACAGTAATAAAACAAGACAACTCAATTTTTAAATGGGCAAAAGAAGATATACAGATGGCAAATAAGTATATGAAAAGATGCCCCACATCATATGTCATCAGGGAAATACGAACTAAACCAATGAGATACCACTACATACCAATTAAAATGGCCAAAATCCAGAACACTGACAACACAAAATGCTGGCAAGGTTACAGAGGAACAGGAAATAATCTGTAATTTTTGTAATGGACAAAAGCCTTGGACAGCCAATCAAAGAGATACACAGATGACAAATCAGCACGTTTAAAGATGTTTAGTATTATTAGCCATGAGAAAAATGCAAATTAAAACCACAGTGAGATACTAATATAAACCTAATAGAATGCCTAAAAACCAAACCAAAACAACAAAAAACTGATGTTATCAAGTGCCAATCAGGATGTAGAACCAGTGCTCTTTCTCAAACACTGCTGTTGGAAATGCAAAATGCTACAGTCACTTTGGAAAACATTTTAGTGATTTCTTATAAATTTAACAAACTTGCCATACAGCCCAGTTCCCAGTCCCAGGTATTTACTTAAGTGAAATGAAAGCCTCTAGTCAGGACTTCCCTGGTGGCTCAGATGGTAAAGCTTCTGCCTACAATAAGGGAACCTGGGTTTGATCCCTGAGTTGGGAAGATCTCCTGGAAAAGGAAATGGCAACCCACTCCAGTATTCTTGCCTGGAAAATCCTGTGGATGGAGGAACCTGGTAGGATACAGTCTGTGGGGTTGCAAGAGTCGGACACGACTCAGGGGCATTTACTTTTACTAGTTACACAAAAACCTGTATCTGCTTTTTGTCTTGTTTCTCTCTTGTTATCCGCCTTGATCCTGCCACCAGGTGTATCTCAACTGCTTTTGGCTTATCGGCTTCACTCTCTGTTTTTCTTTCTTTATAATTCTCTCTAATCATCCTCTTCCTTGCTGCCTCAATAAGCTCCACATCTTAGCAGACTTGGAACCTAACCCCTAGCACTGGCAAATGCTCCACCCAGGACTATCACTTTCAGTTATTAGCATGATGTCATGCAAGCCCATTGCTCTGTTTTATCCATAAGCATTTTAGAAAGTATAATCATTTACTGAACTCTAGCTTTCCTCATCTATATCATTTTCTGAGCTCTTAATATTTATCATATCCCTAACGTTATCTAAGGTTCCAGAAAATAGAGTCCTGCATGTGACTTAATGACCAACTAGAGTCTCTTATTGAAAAAAAAAAAAAAAAAAACAGCAAAGTGCCTTATCAAATAAAGCAAACAGCAAAGTCTGAAATAAAATCTGAACTCCAGTTTAGCTTCTTAATTGTATATTATTGCTTTTCTTGTTCTAATCTAAATATTTGATGTCCTCAGGCATCATTTAAACTTTTCTGTGAGGTTGGTCAAACCACCCACTCTCTTCATATTTTAGTCTCTACTTTGAGTACATCACCATTTGAGAGAGCTTTTGAACACTGTCTCCAAGAAGCCAGCAATTAGTAGATTTGACAACTATTTATTCTGCACTTAAGACAGCACCAGAAAAAAAGCCTCTATGGGTGACCTCCCTGCATAGATGGCATAAACCTCTTACTCCAAAATATTCTCTAAGAAAGACTATTTACAGATAGACTTGGTTTTGCAGTCAGTAGGGATATCTTGCCTTGTGATTAGAGTTTCTGGGCTAGTTGTATGATTTTGTATGTGCATGAATGAAAGCATTTATAACATGGGTGAGCGGGTGTGGGTCCAACCTGTCAAAGACAACCTCAGCTAAGGGTTCTCAGGGAGAAGGAAATGGTCACTTCTTCTACCAACTTGGAACTCATAGAGTTTTCTGGGGAAAAAAAATTTTTTAAGACACTAGACCTACATGTTGAAATAATATATCTTTTTTCCCTTAGCTTTTTCCTAGCTAAGATTATAGGGATTCTCTCAAATTATAAAAGGTTACTTAGCCCAAGTCCCTCTTTTGAACATGGTTCAGCCTCAATGACAACCAGGGATGGTATGGTAGGTACAGGGAGATATCTCGGATCATACACAATTTAAGCTCTTATGATCTGAAGGTTTCCTTTTTCTGACATTTCATCTTCTTTGTCCACCACAGTGTCATGTAGTGCTAGCTCTTAAAATAAATGTGTCTGATGATGACTTTCACTGTCCTACAGGACTGTGCTCTGAACTCTACAGTGTGAAAAATGAATGTAGGTATTGAGACCAAATGAACCCTCTTATTTTTCAGTTTGCCTTTAAAATGAGTATGTATCTTCTCAGTAAGTCATAGTATTTTATAATAGCTAATCAAATTATCTTTGACTGTGTGGATCACAACAAACTGAGGAAAACTCTTCGTGAGATGGGAATACCAGACCACCTTACTTGCCTCCCAAGAAATCTGCATGCAGGTCAAGAAGCAGTAGTTAGAACTGGACATGGAACAACAATTTTTCCAAATTGAGAAAGGAGTATGTCAAGGTGGTATACTGTCACCCTGCTTATTATTTACCTTCTATGCAGAGTACATCCTGCGAAATGCCAGGTGGGATGAAGCACAAGCTGAAATCAAGATTGCCGGGAGAAATATCAGTAACCTCAGATATGCAGATGACACCACCCTTATGGCAGAAAGTGAAAAAGAACTAAAGAGCCTCTTGATGAAAGTGAAAGAGGAGAGTGAAAAAGCTGGCTTAAAGCTCAACATTCAGAAAACAAAGATCATGGCATCCGGTCCCATCACTTCATGGCAAATAGATGGGGAAACAATGGAAATAGTGACAGAATTTATTCTGGAGGCTCCAAAATCACTGCAGATGGTGACTGCAGCCATGAAATTAAAAGACGCTTGCTCCTTGGAAGAAAAGCTGTGACCAGCCTAGGCAGCATATTAAAAAGCAGAGACATTACTTTGCCAACAAAGGTCTATATAGCCAAAGCTATAGTTTTTACAGTAGTTATGTACAGATGTGAGAGTTGGACCATAAAGAAAGCTGAGTGCTGAAGAATTGATGCTTTTGAACTGTGGTATTGGAGAAGACTCCTGAGAGTCCCTTGAACTGCAAGATCAAACCAGTCAGTCCTAAAGGAAATCAGTCCTGAACATTCATTGGAAGGACTGATGCTGAAGCTGAAACTCCAATATTTTGGCCACTTGATACAAAGAACTGACTCATTGGAAAAGACCCTGATGCTGGGAAAGATTGAAGGCAGGAGGAGAAGGGGACGATAGAGGACAGGATGTTTGGATGGCATTACCAACTCAATGAACATGAGTTTGAGCAAGCTCCGGGAGTTGGTGATGGACAGGGAAGCCTGGCGTGCTGCAGTCCATGGGGTTGCAAAGAGTCAGATATGACTGAGCAACTGAACTAAACTGAATCAAATTATAAGGCAGTAAAAGGATTAGGACTAATCTTTTAGACATACAGTTATAGAGAGAGTCCTCACTTGGCACAATTTCAATATACACAGATTTCTGTTACCACAGTTTAGTTCAATAATACCAATATGCACACAAATTTAAGTTACCCATAGTATACTCACTGTGAGTAACTGCATGAAACACAAACCTCACGTTTAAGTTTTTAGTCCACAAATCACTACATAAATAATAGATGAGCACCACAGTGAGTGGCAAATGCAACGCTTCTTTCAAATTGACTGGTCTCAGCACATGGGTTATTCAGTTCACACACAGACAACAAAGAATAGTGCTTTATTGTCTCCATATCTCTGGATATGTAGCACTTTACGAAAGAAGATACTCAAAAGAAGGAATTAGCCAACAAAGGTTGAGGTACAGTAAAGGATCAAAATGTGATAATGCTGAAGATGAAAACTGAATCAAACATAAACGAAGTTACGGAAGAGATAACTGACCATGGGGGACACTGCCACCATTCGAGAGCCCTAGAAATGCAGCAAGAGGAATGAGCAAAGCATAAATGAGGAAAGGGTGATCATGTCCCAGAGCACATGATGCTGGAAAAAATAGTTCACATTGAAGTAACCCTGAGATATTTTATATCATTGAAAAGAAAGGATAAAATGTTGGAACCTGATCTAGACTTGGAAGGAATATGAGAATTTGGAAAGGCATAGAAAAGATGCTCACTCCATACCCTAAGTTACATTATAAGAAGGCAAGCACTATTCAAACCATTCTTGATGAGTTTTTTCTTCTTTTGATAGAAACTGTTCTAATGAATGTTAGCAAAACAATTCAGATGGTGTGTGAGAGCATTATTTCCACTGCTACAATATGCAATCTTCTTTAAAAAATAGTGTTTCAAAGAAGAACATAAACTTTCCATGTATATGGACTATAACATTGTAAAATGAAACCTCTTTTTTTTCTTATACAAATTACTCCATACTTTTGAAGCTTGAAAGCATCAGTGAGTAGTTTGATTTTAATACTCAGAAGCTTTTGAACAGTAGTGAGCAAAAATAATGGGGGGTTTTCCATTTAACGAAATCAGTGAAGTACTCACACCTACATAACTCTTCAGTGTTGAAAGACTTATTGAAAAAGATATAAAACACACCCTCCAAAATATCTCACAAGTAGGAAAGACCACTCTGTATGCCTTAAGACATTAGTTAAGAATTTAGAGACAGAGGAAGGGAAAATCCTTAGCAGTAGTATCTTGGTAAGCGTTCGTTACCAAAAAAAACCACACAAAACTTTACATCTCAATATTTCTAATTAGAGTGTACTAAATATTAGCTTTACTGCTTTTTTCATTTCCCTATTCATTACCACTGACCGTAACGGACTTTTTACTGTTTTGACAAAAAAAATTTTAAAGTCACTAAACAACTGTAATTTTTCCCATTGATTTTTAAAATCACAATTTCAACTTATACAGTTCTTTTTATGGTCCCAGACAACCGTGCAAAGAACTGCCTGTGCTAGAAAATGAATTACATTAAGAATCATTTTATATTGATTAGACCAGGAGTTTTCATGCTGTGCTCAGCAAAATCCTGGGTTTCACGGAAGTGTTTTAGGGCTTCCAAACATTTCAGAAATGTTTGACTTTAACTTCATTTTTTAAATGTAGTTTATTTTTTAATTAATATACTATTTTCTAGAAGCTTTAGATTTATTGGAAAATGGAGACAGTGCTGAAAGTTCCCATTTACTTCCCTTTCCTCTCTCCCCTCAGTTTTCTTTATTATTAATTATTATTATATTAGCATGGCACATTTGTTATCATTAATGAACTTATATTAATACATTATTACTATTAAAGTCCACATTGTATTCAGATTTCCATTGTTTTCATCCAAAGTTCCTTTTCTTTTTCTGGATCCCACCCAGGACACCACATATACTTACTTGTCATGCATGTCTGCTGAGGCTCCTCTCAGCTGTGACAGGACTTCCCTTGTTTCTGAGGCTGAGGACAACTGGTCAGGTATACTGTAAGATGCCCCTCTATCGGGATTTGTCTATTGTTTTTTTAATTAGACTGGGATTACAGGGCTTGGGGAGGAAGATTACACAGATAAAGTGCCATGTTCATCTCACAGTAACTATTTTTTAAAAATATAATAGCCAGGACTTGGAAGCAACCTAGATGCAAATCAGCAGACAAATGGATAAGAAAGCTGTAGTAAGTAATACACCATGGAGTATTACTCAGCCATTAAAAAGAATACATTTGAATCAGTTCTAATGACGTGGATGAAACTGGAACCTATTATACAGAGTGAAGTAAGCCAGAAAGAAAAACACCAATACAGTATACTAATGCATATATATGGAATTTAGAAAGATGGTAACGATAACCCTGTATATGAGACAGCAAAAGAAACACAGATGTATAGAACAGTCTTTTGGACTCTGTGGGAGAGGGAGAGGGTGGGATGATTTAGGAGAATGGCATTGAAACATGTATAATATCATATATGAAACGAATCGCCAGTCCAGGTTCAATGCACGATACTGGATGCTTGGGGCTGCTGCACTGGGACGACCCAGAGGGATGGTACGGGGAGGGAGGATGGAGGGGGGCTCAGGATGGGGAACACGTGTACACCTGTGATGGATTCATGTTGATGTATGGCAAAACCAGTACAATATTGTAAACTAATTAACCTCCAATTAAAATAAATATATATTTAATAAATAAATAAATAAAAACTAACTGCATAGTACTCCAGTCTATGATTCCCATTCAAGGCCATCTGTGTTGATAATTTTATGTGATTGCAAACAGTGTTTCATTGGATGACTGAATATTTGTTGTTTTGTTTGTGTATAATATAGAGGATATCCTATAGAGGATAAATTACATAAAATTGAATTTAGATTGATTTATAATTTTGAAAGATCTTGCCAAATTGCTCTCAATAGGTTAAGCTAATTTGTGGTCTTAGCAGTAATTTATGAATATCATTAATACAGTGTGTCAAAAATATTTTGGTCTTTAATAGATTAAAAATGTTTGGGTTTTTTGGATGAAAAGCATATTGATACAGTTTTAATCTGCTTTTCTTTTATAATAAAGTTAAACATCTCTTAAAATGCTTTAAAAAATAAAATAAAATAAAAATAAATACACAATATCACTCTCTAATGGGCCCTCTACAAAATTTTTTATACACTGGAAGCTACCAGACTATGAACTCTCAAAAATTACTGTAAAATGTCTCCTCTAATGGCTCTGTTTGGGTTTCCCAGGTGGCTCAGATGGTAAAGTGTCTGCCTGCAATGCAGGAGACATGGGTTTGATCCCCGGGGCGGGAAGATCCCCTGGAGAAGGAAATGGCAACCCACTCCAGTGTTCTTACCTGGGAAATCCCATGAACAGAGGAGCCTGACAGGCTACTGTCCATAGGATCGCAAAAGACCAGGACATAACTCAGTGACTAAACAACAAATCAATATGTATAAAGACTTTTCTAATGCTGTTCAAAACAAGTCAGAGATTCAAACAAAGGCCATTTCCTTCTCCAGGGAACCCTCCCGACCTAGGGATCAAACCTGCATCTCTTAAGTCTCCGGCACTGGCAAGCAGATTCTTTACCACTAATGCCACCTGGGATGCCCGGCAAACAAAAGGGCAGGGCTCAAAGGTAGGATTAGATCAGCTACTCAATAAATATTCGTAGAAAGAATGAAAAAAATAATATGAGCCAACCAATAAATAATGAGTGACTTGTGCTACTGGCACTAGGATGCATTCGAGGACTCTGAACAGAGGACCGAGGCAATCACAATGGCAGGTTATCAGATGTCTTTGTATGGACTAAATGTTTATGTCCTCCTACAAATTCACATATTGAAACCCTAACCTCAAAGTGATGGTATTCAGAAGTGGGGCCTTTGAGAGGTAATTTAGATTAGATGAGGTCATGAGGGTGGAACCCTCATGTATAGGATTACTGTATATATACCCTTAAAAGGGTCACAATAGAGCTCTCTTCCCCTCTGTTTTCCACAATCTCAGATTACAACAAAAAGATGGCCATCTATGAACCAGGAAGCAGGTCCTCACCAGACACTGAAGCTACTGACTGGCACCTTGATCTTGGACTTCAGTCTCTAGGACCATAAGAAATAAATTCTGTTATTTAAAAGCCACCCAGTCTACAGTATTGTTACAGAAACCCAAACGTACCAAGACAGTCTTCAAGTTGTCACATAATCATGAGTAGTATTCTCCCAAGTAACCATTACTAATTCTCAAATATATATATATATGTATATTTCAGTGTATTCATTCCTGTAAATATTCAAATCTATGAACAACTTCCCCAGATGAGCTGAGGAGACGTCACAAACCTAAGACTGCCTCCTCCTCTTCTACATCCTTTATTTTTACCCTCTCCAATCGCCTCACACAGTAGCCCTCTTAGTCACATGCACTAGCTAGCCACTGTAACCCTTCAGAGAATTTCAGCTGAGATCTGGATATCCAGCACACTCTGATGTGGTATTTGCATTTCATGCTTAATTTGTCTATAACATTACAAATTCCACACTCCTACATTTCACTGTTAAAATCATAATACTATTTTGGTACTTCTCTTTTGCAATGAAATTAGCATTTCCATGTAAAGTAGAAAAACTGTTGGTTGTCTCCCTAACATGTCTAGGGGCGTCATCCAAGCCTGAAGTTTCAATTCCCAGCACCTGGGATGAGCGCATACATTTGCACAGGTTTCTCAGATGCACTGAAGTGCTTGGCGCGTGGTCTCCTGCTAGGTTCTCTTCATGGCAGAAGGATGACC
>NW_017189823.1:0-27566 GCF_001704415.2 Capra hircus | reverse complement strand
TCATCAAGCGGTATGCAGGCAAAACAAAAAAAAAAAAACCACCTCGCAATCCTGTTTCGGATTTTGGGCAGCTTGTGCGACACCTGAACACCCATTGAGAAATTTTAAGACTCCTGATAACCAGGCTGCAGCTGGGTGCTCCTCATTCAAAGTCCAAAACAGTGGAGTGGAGTGGAATAACATGCCCTATTTCCTGCAGAAAGACAGGGAACACAGGGGTGAATTCCGCAGGTGGATCATCCATCCCCTTACACACCTACACCTCCATGAAGCCATGTCTTACCAGTGATGTCAAGGTAATACTCCTTAATGATCACCATGTTCCAGAAGTAGGAGTTTGTCCCAAAGGAAAAGATCACCTTGCCGTTGGACCTTGGATAGCTCCCGCACCTGCACCTTCTAGGACAGGAATGAGGGTAAAGGTGCAAGCTTCTAGGTGCCTCAGCTTGCCTCCCAGGCAGGCATTAACAGTTTCCACAAAACCTCTGCACATTCTCACATCACATGAACATAGAAAACATGATCCCCCCAACTCCCCACCAAGTCCCATATCCACATGCCCTCATTCTCCCTCCTCACTGACCTTCAAATCGATCTTGTAGTTAAGAAAGTCTTTATCTTGGTCGCTGATCATGACAGAAACTTGAGCGTGGTTCATAATCTGCTTGAGGTCAAGGAGCCATGCAGGCCACATGCTGGGCCAGAAGAGCCAACAACAGCCCTAGTCTTGAGTGGAAGAAGCACACTGGAATAGGAATTTCCACGGATGCTTGGTACTTCCACTTGCCCAGCCACCACTCATGACCTCAGGCCCTGCCATACCATCAGACACACTCATGCTCTGGGTTCCTTGTGGTGTTCTGCATCTGAGGTGGTCTGCATCCCCCAAGCAGGGGTTGTTTCTGACCGCTACTATCCTCCTCCTGGCTTGTGTGTGCTGGTAGTGTAATGTCACTGCTTATCATGTCACCATTTGCAGTCCCTGTGGCACACTGTGTCTTCAAGCAAGGGGGTGGTGTGCATGTGTATGTGTGCAAGTATGTGTGTGTGTATGTGTCTTCAGCAAGAAAGCCCTAGGTCTCTGACCTGCTCCCTGTCTTCACAGCAGATGGCAGGCATGTGTCTGAATTTGTCTGGCATTCAGAGCAGATGAGAAGAGCAGCCCCTTCCAGTTCCTCTTTGCTGGTGGACCACCTCGTGCCTTGGCATTGCACTAGTGAGAGCAACTACAGGGGCTCTGACTGACGCGCATGGGTCTTGGACTCCGCTCTCTCAGTTGTTTCCCGGATCATCCATGTTTACAACAATAATTGTCTCTGGTGGCTGCTCTGGATGTACTGTCTCTCGTCATTTCCCTGACCTAGAGGCCTCAGGTGCTGATCCTCCCCAGATGCTGGCCTGAGGGAGACACCCAAAGTCATGGCTGTGACAATCACAGCTGTGGCCCTAAGGGACTCTTCTCAGCTGTGCCTTTGAAGCCTGCATCTGCCTCGGACCACACTTCATTCAGGGGTCTCCCACGCCTCCCCTGTTCCCTTGCCCTGTAGCCTCACCTGTTTTAGCAGGGTCTTCAGCACAATCATCTTGAAGGTGCCTTTCCCATTCTTTAATTTGGCTATAAAGCTCACAACTTTTAACAGCACACTAACACAATTTTTCTAATGTGCACTGTGAAGAGTTTGATAAGCTCTTGTTGAGTTTCTTGGTTTCAGTTAGAAAGCCCTGCATTACTCTTAGGGCTCTAGAAGCTTCGGAAACAAAGGAAAGACTACAAGTATTCCAGACTAATTGGATGATGATATAGATTTCTAAATACTTAACAGATTCTGCTTCCCCACCACCTAAAAATTTACCCCTAACTCCTGAAGATCTTCATGATTTTATTGCGGGAATCTGGGTGGAACTGAGATTTCTCAGTGCTTCGTAATTCATCAGTAAGCTCTTCTGAGGTGAAAAACACATTGGAGTTAGTTTTTAAGTTAGTCCTAGACATAGCAATCAGGGCAAAAGGAAATAAAAGGAATACAGTTTGGAAGAAAAAAAAATAGTGTTAGAAGATGACATGACCCTCTACACAGCGAACAATAAGGATGTCAGCAGAAAATTACTTGAGCTAATCAATGAATAGAGTATAGCTGCAGGATACAAAATGAATACTCAGGAATCCCTTTTATTCTGATACACTAGCCATGAAAAGCAAGAAAGAGATCTTGAGGAAAGTATCTCATTCACCATCCAGGGAAGAGAATCAAATATTTAGGAATGTGTTCACTTAAAGAAAGCAAGGACCTGGTACAGAAAACCATAAAACCATGGTGAAAGAAACCAAAGATTACACAAAGAGATGAAGAAGTGTACCACGTTCTTGGATCAGAAGAATCAATATAGTGACCATGAGTGTGCACCTCGAGGCAATCTATCACTACGTTCATTCACATTGATATTCTCATATTCAACTGTGAAATCCCTATCAAAACACAAACGGTGTTTTTCACTGACCTAGAACAAATAATTTCACAATTTGTGTGGGAACACAAAACACCTCCAATGAGGAAATAACTCTTGAGAAACAATGGAAATGGAAGAAACAGACGTCCTGACTTCAGACTATACTACAAAACTAATCATCAAGATTATAAGGTCCTGGGCCAAAGACGGATATACAGATCCATGCAACCAAATAGGGAGTCCAGAGATGAAGCCACACACCCACAGCCTCCTTGTCTTTGACAGAGGAGGCATCAACATGCAACGGAACAAAGACAACCTCTTGAACAAGCGGGTCTCGGAAAACAGGTCAACCACATTAAAAAAATGAAATGTTTGCTGCTGGCACACACACAAACAAATGCAAAATGGATTAAAGACCTAAGTGGAAGACAAGAAACTATAATGTTCTTAGAGAAAAACATAGGCAGAACAATCTCTGACAGAAATCACAGCAAGACCTTCTCCTCTATGACCCACCTCCCAGAGTAATGGAAATAAACACAGAAGGAAACAACAGTGACCAATTTAAATTTCTAAGCTTCTGCACAGTGAAGGAAAGTATATGCAAGGTGAAAAGACAGCCTTCAAAACTGGAGCAAATTACAACAAATCAAACAACTGCCCAAGAGTTAATCTCCCATGTATACAAGCAGCTCATGCAACTCAATACCAGAAAAATAAACAACCCGACCAAAAAGTGGGTGAAATAACTAAATAGACATTTCTCTAGAGAACATATACAGATGGCTAATGAATGCAGGGCACATGCTCTACGTCACTCATTATCAGAGTGATGGACAGTCAATACCACAATGAGATGTCATCTCACACTGGTCCAAGGACCATCTCCCAAAGTCTCAAACAAGAAACACTGGAGAGGGAGTGAAAAGGTAACCAACTTACACTGTTGCTAGGAATGAAAACTGGTATAGCCACAATAAACCATATGATTTCTTAAAAACCTGGAAACGGAACTGTCTTATGACCAGCAATCACCCAAGCATACACCCCAAGGAAAGCAAAACTGAAAGAGACACATGTACGCCACTATTCATCCCACGATTGCCGGGGTCCAGCACATGCAGGATCCAGGCAAACCCTCAGGAGAAATGGCGAATGATTTAGAGAGAGATAAGGAAAGAATGTTGTAGATAAGGAAATAGAGGAGAGAAAGCGGCTGTTATTCCTTGGCCAGGAAAGAGGGAGCTTCTGTGTTCCGAGGCAACAGCCAGAAAAAGGGAGGGAGGGAGTGGGAGAGAGAAAGAAAGAAAGAGAAAAAAACAAAAACACGGGGTGACCAAGCTTCTTCGGTGAGCAAGGCCCATTATTTTTACTTTCAAAAGGGACTTTTATACCTTAAGTTGTACAGAGAGGGAAATGAAGGATGCAAAGTCATACAGAGTCAGCCCAAACATTACATCTGTTTTGCCTTTATCAAAACCACGATTTTTTTTTTTCTGCATACCTCTCTGATAAACAATATTGTGTGCATTATCTTCAGGCGTTGGAGGCCTGTGAACATTTTATGACCCTCTTTAGATAAAAGCTCTTCAACCAGAAAACTTATTTTCCCTTGAAATGTGTTTTCTTTATATTTCTAATCTATGTCAGCCTCAGAAAGTATTAAACAAGTTACATTTCTCACGGAGGAAAGGTGGAGTGAGTTACAAGAAAGAAAGAACCAATCAGCTCAAAGGTCTGATGTGGTGAATTTCAAGGCTGCACTTGTTCTTCTTACATTACAACTATGTTGAGTAATGCACTCTCAGGTGTCCAATGGATAAGAGATATGGGAACTTAGCAACAAGCTTTGGCCCAATAATGAAATCCTACGCCAGCACTACTCTGATAACTTTTAATTCTTTGAAAGGCTCTATGTTTTAGGCTTTCCGTGCATCTCACACTTGGGAGGCTGTGAACAATCATATGCGTAGCTGCAAGAGTCTGGATAAACCTGTCAAGCAAGCTAGAATGCTAACAGTGGGGGGTTGATTTGAAATATTCCGCTCATGTCCAGGAGACTTATTAGCTAGAGCCCTAAGCTGATTTACTCCAGAGCAACATGGTTGTGGATAGCCCCCTGCATGTCAGGAGAGTTGGTGAAAGGCACAAGATAGTAAGAAAGACAGATTCTGGTTTTGGGGTTGATGCTCAAGCAGGTCTAGGGAGACCCTCGAGTCCTGAAACCTTGCTTAACAGTTCATGTCCACATGACCTTGTCATGGGTGGGATCTCCCGTGCTGGCTCCCAGCACACGACTATTTACTATAGCTAGGGCATGGAAGCAATCTAGATATCCACTGCAGGGGAATGGATAAGAAAGCGGTGGTATATATAGATGGTGGACTATTACTCAGCTGTGGAAAGGAATGCATTTGAGTCAATTCTAGAGAGGTGGGTGAAACAGGAGCCTCCTCTACAGAATGAAGTAAAGTCAAAAAGAGAAATACAGGTCCTGTGTAGGAATGCATATGTATGAAATTTGGAGAGATGGTCATGATGATCCAACATGCAGGGCAGCAAAAGAGACAGAGATGGAAAGAACAGACTGTGGAGAGGGCAATGGTGGGATGATTTGAGCGAATAGCATTGAAACATGCACATTACCAACCATAAACAGATGACTGGTGCAAGTTCAGTGCATGAGGCAGGGCACCCAAAACCAGTGCTCTGGGACAACAAAGAGCAATAGTCTGGGGAGTGAGGTGGGAGGAAGGTTCTGGATGTGGGAACACATGTGTACTGGTGACCTACTCTTGCTGATGTAAGGCAAAAACTAACCCAATATGTAAATTTAATGTCTTCCCATTAAAATAATTTGAAAAAATGAAAAGATTGCTTTCTGAAATTTCAGTGTCGGGAGTACAATGGTCCAGCCTATCTTCTGATCCTATGTAACAATGTCTGGTTTGGATGAGGGTAGTGGAGCCATCCCACGTTGAAAGTCAGGAAGGGCAGTGGGAGGAGATACCCCTCACCCAAGGTAAGGAGCAGCAGCTGTGCTTTGCGGGAACGGCCGTGAAGAGATACCTCACATCCAACGTAAGAGAAACCGAAGTAAGATGGTAGGTGTTGCAAGAAGGCATCAGAGGGAAGACACACTAAAACCACACTCACAGAAAATGAGTCATTTTAATCACACTAGGACCACAGCCTTTTCATACTCAATGAATCCAAGCCATGCCCGTGGGGCATCGCACGGCGAGGGGGTCATTGTGGAGAGGTCGGATAAAATGTGGTCCCCTGGAAAAAGGAATGGCAAGCCACTTCAGTATTCTTGCCTTGAGAACCCCATAAACAGTATGAAATGGAAAAATGGTAGGATACTGAAAGAGGTACTCCCCAGGTCAGTAGGTGCTCAATGTGCTACTGGAGGTCAGTGGAGAAATAACTCTAGAAAGAACGAAGGGATGGAGCCAAAGCAAAAACCATACCCAGCATGAATGCGACTGGTGATAGAAGCAAGGTCCGATGCTGTAAAGAGCAATATTGCATAGGAACCTGGAATGTCACGTCCATGAATCCAGGCAAATTGGAAGTGGTCAAGCAGGAGATGGCAAGAGTGAAAGTCGACATTCTAGGAATCAGTGAACTAAAATGGACTGGAAAGGGTGAATTTAACTCAGATGACCATTATACGTACTACTGTGGGCAGGAATCCCTCAGAAGAAATGGAGTAGCCATCATGGTCAACAAAAAAATCCGAAATGAAGTACTTGGATGCAATCTCAAAAACGAGAGAATGATCTCTGTTCGTCTCTAAGGGGAGCCATTCAATATCACAATAATCCAAGTCTATGCCCCAACAGTAATGCTGAAGAAGCTGAAGCTGAACGGTTATATGAAGACCTACAAGACCTTGTAGAACTAACACCTCAAAAACGGTGTCCTTTTTATTATAGGGGAGTGGAATGCAGAAGAAGGAAGTCAAGAAACACCTGGAGTAACAGGCAAACTGGCCTTGGAATGCAGAATGAAGCAAGGCAAAGACTAGTAGAGTTTTGCCAAGAACATGCACTGATCATAGCAAACATCCTCTTCCAACAACACAAGAGAAGACTCTACATGTGATCACCAGATGATCAACACAGAAATCAGATTGATTATACTCTTTGCAGCCAAAGGTGGAGAAGCTCTATACAGTCAACAGAAACAAGTCCAGGAGCTGACTGTGGCTCAGATCATGAACTCCTTATTACCAAATTTAGACTGGAATTGAAGAAAGCAGGGAAAACCGCTAGACCATTCAGGTACGACCTCAATCAAATCCCTTATGATTATACAGTGGAAGTGAGAAATAGATTTAAGGGCCTAGATCTGATACATAGAGTGTCTGATGAACTATGGAATGAGGTTCATGACGTTGTACAAGAGACAAGGTTCAAGACCATCCCCATGGAAAAGAAATGCAAAACAGCAAAATGGCTGTCTGAGGAAGGCTTCCAAATAGCTGTGAAAAGAAGAGAAGTCAATAGGCAAGGAGAAATGGAAAGATATAAGCATCTGAATGCAGGCTTCTTAGAATAGCAAGAACAGATAAGAAAGCCTTCTGCAGTAAACAATGCAAAGAAAGAGAGGAAACAAACAGAATGGGAAAGACTAGAGGTCTCTTCAAGAAAATTAGAAATACCAAGGGAATATTTCATGCAAAGATGGGCTCGATAAAGGACGGAAATGGTATGGATCTAATAGAAGCAGAAGATATTAAGAAGAGATGGTAAGAATACACAGAAGAACTGTACAAAAAGGATCTTCACGACAAGGAAAATCACGATGGTGTGATCACTCATGTAGAGCCAGACATCCTGGAATGTGATGTCAAGTGGGCCTTTGAAAGCATCACTGCCACCAAGGCTAGTGGAGGTGATGGAATTTCAGTAGAGCTACTTCAAATCCCGAAAGTTGATGCTGTGAAAGTGGTGCACTCAATAGGCCAGCAAATTTGGAAAACTCAGCAGTGGCCACAGGACTGGAAAAGGTCAGTTTTCACTCCAATTCCAAAGAAAGGCAATGCCAAAGAATGCTCAAGCTACCGCACAATTGCACTCATCTCACACGCTAGTAAAGTAATGCTCAAAATTCTCCAAGCCAGGCTTCAGCAATATGTAAACCGTGAACTTCCTGATGTTCAAGCTGGTTTTAGAGAAGGAAGAGGAACCAGAGATCAAATTGCCAATATCCATTGGATCATGGAAAAAGCAAGAGAGTTCTAGAAAAACATCTATTTCTGCTCTATTGACTATGCCAAAACCTTTGACTATGTGGATCACAATAAACTGTGGAAAATTCTTCAAGTGATGGGACTACCAGACCACCTGAGCTGCCTCCTGAGAAATCTGTATGCAGGCCAGGAAGCAACAGTTAGAACTGGACATGGAAATACAGACTGGTTCCAAATAGGAAAAGGAGTACATCAAGGCTGTATTTTGTCACCCTGCTTATTTAACTTCTATGCAGAGTACATCATGAGAAACGCTGGGCTGGCAGAAACACAAGGCAGAATCAAGATTGCCGGAAGAAATATCAATCACCTCAGATATGCAGATGACAGCACCCTTATGGCAGAAAGTGAAGCAAAAGAGATCACTCTGCTTTCAGCACCTGTTAATCTGAGACATTCAATTTTGAATAAAGTTTCTAGGCCTGATAAAAATTTATCTATACAGTTTCTACATGACAAGTATCAAGATAATTCTTCCCATGTAAAATTGCTCATAAGCAACTCAGGATGAAGCGCTAGGCCTCACAGTTACTAAAAAGTGAGAATAAAACGTGCTGTCACCAGTGTTTCACTTCATTCAATTTCTTATGTCAAAGAACTACAAACTGGCTTTTCAACAACAAAACGTTTCACTCTAGTCATGGGAAGTCTAGCATCAGTGTGCTGGTAAGTTAATGGTTCTGGTGTATATCCTCCTCTGATTTGCAAACTGCTGGGTTCTTGCTCCCTCTGCTATGGTGAACCCTCTGAGGTCTCCTTCATATGTGAAGAGATTCCTTTCCCAACAGTTCCTCCATGGTGGCAGAAGGACATCCCAGAGGGGCTGCTTCCCAATACTATCATCTTCTGGGGATAGGGCATCAGTATACAATTTTTATAAAATCAAGCAAAAAAACACGCATACAGCGATCAGATCATGCCAACTAATGAACACAATTTAAGTGTAGATTAAATCTTTGGGTAAACCTGTATGTGTTTGAGAAAGTCTGCAGAGAAGTTTTTCACTTTGTCATGTGTGTAGATTCTGACATTTTTGGCAAAGAGTTGAAGAGAGATATGTAGCAAGACTAAATAACTAGGAAGCTTTGATTATCCATGAAGTCAGCTTCTCAGAGTTTTTCTTCATCATACTAAAACCAATCTTCCATCTCAAATACATTCAGCATATACGGGTTTAGGACATCCACAGATGAAGCACCACAAACCACATTGGTGAACTTTTTCTTGGATTTATTTATGTATACACTCAGTTTATCAACTTGGAAAAGAAAACTCTAGCGAAGTGAAAAGATACCATCTGAGGGTTTGCGGCTAAGACACTTCAGTCGTGTCTGACTCTGTGTAACCCCATACACAACAGCCCAATAGGCTCCCCTGTCCCTGGGATTGTCCAGGCAAGAACACTGGAGGGGGTTGCCATTTCCTTCTCCAGTGCAGGAAAGTGAAAAGTGAAAGGGAAGGCACTCAGTCGTGTCCGATCCTTAGCATGGACTGTAGCCTACCCAGGCTCCTCCATCCATGGGATTTTCCAGGCAAGAGTACTGGAGTGGGGTGCCACTGACTTCTCTGATCTGAGGCTTCATGCCCCCCTTTTTTATATTACACAAATCAGCTAAATGTGTATTCCCTATAATTTCTCAGAAGAAATGTGTTCCAGAAATCACTTGATGAATAGTCTCTCATGACGCACGAGTATAATTTTATTGAGTTTAATGAACTAGCACTGAACTTCATTTCATCTTACTAGAGAGGATATATTCAAAGCACACTGGTAAAAAACAAGGTTGCTATCCAAATTTGCAGGAAAATACGCACACACAAAAATACACCAGTGACAAAAATAAGGCCAAAATACACTGCGTGCAACTTTCTCGAATTTTTCAGTGGATGTTCCTTCCTTTCCCTTAACTCAACTAAGGGATAAACTTATGAAAGTCTTAGTTTCTAGAATTTAGTTATGAAATTAGATTTTCACTTGCACAACATAATTATTTGATTCATCAAATTCAGCACTATTTGCTTACAACACATATGACTTTTGAGGATAAAATGGCATCCAATCTATTTTATCTGTAAACGATCATTCAGCTTTTTTTTTTTTATCCTTAATGGCTGTTGTACCTGAGAAATATTTAAAATGCTAAGTAAAAACACTCTCAACAAACAGATCAAAACTTTCAATGTTAAGAAGCGTGAGGATTACTTAGTATAGAATTTCTGCAACTTCTAATCACATGAATTGAAGCTTATGACTCCAGTCTGTCTTCTGTAAGCTTTACTTTGGAAACGCCCTTCTTATGATAGTGGCAACACAAAATGATGACAAGAATATATGTTAGCAAATGGTATAAGACTACACTCGGGCAATGTTTTTTAAGAAAATAGCCTCTTTTATTAACTTCAAGTGCGTATTTCTGCTTTCCTTGATTTCTACCAAAAGTCTCAAGAATATATATAAATAAGTTGAATATATAGAAAGACTCTGCAAACAGACGAGTTCATACTATGGCTTATGATGATGAAACAATTTATTCAAAACGTCTGTTAACTGGAGACAAAACAGGGGAGGAATATTTTCTCTTCCTTCTTTCTTCCCAGTGTTTTAAGCAGAGATTGTGATCTTTACCCCTAAGTTCCATTATATTGAAAAAAACAAGTGTTAACATTTCCCTCAAAATAATTCAGCTCCATAAGTTTTTAAAAGAAATATGATACTTTAAAACAATGAAAACACACCATTGCTTATTTAAGGCACTGCTGCTGCTGCTAAGTAGCTTCAGTCGTGTCCGACTCTGTGCAACCCCAGAGACGGCAGCTCACCAGGCTCCCCCATCCCTGGGATTCTCCAGGCAAGAACACCAGAGAGGGTATTTAAGGCACAGTGTGCTTTAAATTACATTCATACTGAAGTGTTACTCTTCTTAACAGCTGATGACCAATATTCCAACTGTAGCACGATCCTCAGACCTCTGAGTTCAATTCAGATCTGTAAGTGAAAAGAACATCAGATCTACAGAAAAATTAATTCTTATAATAATGCACAAGGGATCTTCTTTACACTACTCAGAAAATGAATCCTTTTGAACTGAAGTTAAGGACACAACCCAGATTGGTTTCTCAATTCCTATCTGTTTTCACTGAATCACTATGATCGCCGTGAGAACATCACATGTTATACAAGCTACTCTTGTTTTAATGTTTTAAATTAACATTCATTTTAATGGGAGAAGAAAATGGTATTCTTGCCTGGAGAATCCTGTGATCAGAGAAGCCTGGAGGGCTGCTGTCCATAGGGTTGCAAAGTTGGACACGAGTGAAGCGACTTAGCATGCATGCATGCACTGGAGAGGGAAAAGGCCATCCACTCCATTATTCTTGCCTGGAGAATCCCAGGCACAGAGGAACCTGGTGGGCTGCCCTCTGTGTGGTCGCACAGAATCAGACACGACTGAAGCGACTTAGAAGCAGCAGCATTCATTTTCATTGGAGTTTAGCATCTTATTTCCTCCTAAAGAGAGAAGGGTGGTACTCAGTCAAATTCTTTGGACTCAATCTGATCACGGGAGTGGCACTCTAGTAAATCACCAGGATAAATGACTCTGGCAAGAACTGGGATTCTGATGTAGAACATATAATCATAAACAAAATTCCCAAACTAACACAGACTCTTTTCATTACCATTGTTTTAGTCTTTTCCTCAACTGAGCTGCTTAGTCACAGCTCCAGAAAACTATTCTCTTTTCCTTCTAAGGACAGGCTTACATCTGTGCAGCTTAGTATTTCAGTGTTCACTTTGGTTAGATTCCTTGCTTTCAACCCCAGCTCAGTGCTGACAACCTTCAGGTCTCAAATAACATACTATGCAACTGGTGCATTTTACATTCTTACCAAAGAAAATAACTGTCAGTTGTATCTCCACAGTATTAATTTAGCCACAAGGAATCTTTGGCAAAACTAAACAAAATGTTAGAGAGACAACAGCACTTCTATGAAATATGTTGTCAGCTTTACAAACGGCCTATAAACTACAAAGTCATCACGAAATAGACATCTACTTAATACACATTTCATTATTAGATTATTTCTTTGAATATAATCATTTTATACTTTCCTATTTGCAACTGATTCATAAAACCTGGGGTCTACTTTTTCAACTAAAACTGGTGTGTTTTTTTTTTTTAATTTTAGCCAAGATTTAACTGATGTCTTTAAGATGTTCATATAACATTTACATTATTCATAACTCCAAATACATAAAAGATGATGACAGAAACATCATAAATACATAAAATAAAAATGTAGTTATATTTTATAGCCTCTGATAAATGATAGCAAAACTGGAACAGAAACATTCTTAAAACATTTAGTGAAATTTCAACATTTTTCTAATCTTTTTTGATTTCATATTCCTCATGTGCTTTAGAATGCATTACAACATCAGTAGAGTACTGGGCTTCCCTGGTGGCTTAGAGGGTAAAATGTCTGCTTGAAATGGAGACCTGGGTTCCAATCCTGGGTTAGGAAGATCCCCTGAAGAAGGAAATGGCAAACCATTCCAGAATTCCTGCCTGAGAATCCAATAGATGGAGGAGCCTGTAAGGCTACAGTCCACGAGGTCGCAAAGAGTCGGACATGACTGAGCGACTTCACTTTCACTTTAGTAGAGTATTATCAGATGTTTAAAAATCTATAAAAATATGGTAAAAAATGCTGGTAGAAATTTAACCATTCAAGATACATATTCAGCTGTTTTAATTCATGATGAGAGTAATCTGAAACAACTTGGGTTTTCATTGGTATTGGTGACCATGCCTGACCTGCCTCCTGAGAAATCTATATGCAGGTCAGGAAGCAACATTTAGAACCGGATATGGAAAAACAGACTGGTTCCAAATAGGAAAAGGAGTACGTCAGGCTGTATATTGTCACCCTGCTTATTTAACTTCTATGCAGGGTACATCATGAGAAATGCTAGACTGGAAGAAACACAGGCTGGAATCTAGATTGCCAGAAAAAATTTCAATCACCTCAGATATGTAGATGACACCACCCTTATGGGAGAAAGTGAAGAGGAACTAAAAAGCCTCTTGATGCAAGTAAAAGAGCAGAGTGAAAAAGTTAGCTTAAAGCTTAACATTCGGAAAATGAAGATCATGACTACTGGTCCAATCATTTCATGGGAAATAGATGGGGAAACAGTGGAAACAGTGTCAGACTTTATTTTTTGGGCTCCAAAATCACTGCAGATGGTGACTGCAGCCATGAAATTAAAAGATGCTTACTCCTTAAAAGAAAAGTTATGACCAACCTAGATAGCATATTCAAAAGCAGAAACATTACTTTGCCGACTTAGGTCCGTCTAGTCAAGGCTATGGTGTTTCCTGTGGTCATTTATGGATATGAGTTGGACTGTGAAGAAAGCTGAGTCCTGAAAAATTGATGCTTTTGATCTATGGTGCTGGAGAAGCCTCTTGAGAGTCCCTTGGACTGCTAGGAGATCCAACCAGTCCATTCTGAAGGAGATCAGCCCTGGGATTTCTTTGGAAGGAATGATGCTAAAGCGGAAACTCCAGTACTTTGGCCACCTCATGTGAAGAGTTGGCTCATTGGAAAAGACTCTGATGAAGGGAGGGATTGGGGGCCGGAGGAGAAGGAGACGACAGAGCATGAGATGGCTGGATGGCATCACGGACTCGATGGACGTGAGTCTGAGTGAACTCCGGGAGTTGGTGATGGACAGGGAGGCCTGGCATGCTGCATTTCATGGGGTCACAAAGAGTCAGACACGGCTGAGTGACTGAACTGAACTGAACTGAACTGAACTGAGCGGAACTGAAAGCTAGGGACTGTTGGTGGCAGAGGTAGAGGCCCTAGTCTGTGTATCCAAACTTGGAGTGATGGAATACAGTTTAAAGTTACTGTAAACATATGAAATTTAGAAAGATGGTTATGATAACCCTGCATGCGAGACAGCAAAAGAGACAGAGATGAATAGAACAGTCTTTTGGACTCTGTGGGAAAGGGAGAGGGTGGGATGTTTTGCAAGAATGGCATTGAAACATGTGTAATGTCATATAAGAAAAGAATCGCCAGTCTAGCTTCGATGCAGTAGAGGATGCTTGGGACTGTTGCACTGCGTTGACCCAGAGGGATGGTATGGGGAGGGCGGAGGGAGGGGGTTTAGGACTGGGAACACGTCTACACCCGTGGAGGCTTCATGTTGATGTCTGACAAAAGCAATACACTATTGTAAAGTAAAATATAAAGAAAGCAAAGTTACTATAAACAAAGAAAGAGAAAAAGGTTTCTCTTCAGAAATAAAATGTTTAGAATTGATTATCCATACAGATGGAAGACCTTTTCACCTACTTAGTATTAGTGAATATCTGGCTTGATATAATTTTGCTTGAACTTTATGCTAGACAGCCTATTTGACCTGGGAAGCAAATATTGTACATCTGCTTTAACCTTGGAGAATAGTCACTGGGTATTCACTTGAACGGGAAAGTAAAAATCTGTTGCAGTTGTCTCTCATCAGTGTACCCTCTGGGGAAGTCAGGATATGAAAATGAGATTGTGCATTTCTGTGCTTTGGAGTTATGTGTTCCTAGTTAGTTAAGATAATGAAGAAGTTTAATGATTCCAGATTCTTGCCTAGGAAAACACTAACATCACTGTTGCCACACCTGTATTTTGTGGTTAACAGGATCCTTTTACCACAATATATGTTTCATTCATGGACTTTCAACTTTAAAGAATTTTCTATGTGTACTGGCTCTGCCCCTACAGCTTCAGAACACTCCTCTTTAAACTGTATGGAAGACCACTTCCCAGGCCATGGTCCTTGAGTTTATTTTTATTTTTTCCTAATTTTAGTATATACAATGTATTGGGTATTTTGTCATTATGGCATAATTTTCTTCAAAGAAAAATTTGTTTTTCATGTCAAGTATGAAACATCGTACTGAAAGTTGTCTCCTATTTAATCATGACATATGATCAGTGAGTCCACATAATAAGGAATGACAATTGGCACTTTTTAGCAGAAACCAGCACTTCCCTGGTAGGTAACCTGCTTAAGAATCTGATGCCATGCAGGAGACCCCAGTTTGATTTCTGGTTTGGGAGGATGCTCTGGAGAAGCAATGGGCCACTCACTCCAGTATTCTCTAGGTTTCCCTGGTGGTTTAGATAGTAAACAATCCATCTGCTCTGAGAGAGCCACTAGAAGAGTGGCCTAACAACCCACTCCAGTATTCTTGCCTGAAGAACCCCCATGGACAGAGGAGCTTGATAGGCTATATTCCAGAGGCTCACAAAGAACCAGACATGACTGTGAGAATAAGCGGACCAGAAACCAAAATATATTTTTAAAAAACCCTTGAAAACCTTGAAATTTGGAAGTGTTCCTTAGAAAGAGCATTTCAACCCTGGGAAAAAAAAAAAAAAAAAACATAAAGCAATGAACTTTACTGCTCTCTTTTCCCTATAAGATCAGAGAAGAAATGGAGTGTCATTTCCCTTTTTAGAGGCTAGCTGTTCTAGTAGAAAATATGAAATGATTAAATAAATGATTGAAACCTACTGAAATGCTGCTTTAAATAAATAAATAAACAAACAAATAAATAAATAAAACCTAATTCAAGATGGATACCAAAGCAAGAACATAATTGAAATCACTTGCTGTTGTAAGACATGGCTTCAAAAGAGAACTAAATAAATGTATATAATGATTGGCTAAATTCTCTGGCAATATATTATAAAAAGTTTACAGTCAATATTTTAAAGGATTTTTACACACAATAAAATAAAAATGCCTTTTACTTATGCATAATTTTAAAAATCTAAAGCACTGACTACTTTTCAGACATTCCAGGCCAAGGTCATTTAAACAAACTATCTACTTTATCTGCCAAAACAACATGGTGGTGGTGGTCGTGATTAGTTCCTAAGTCATTTCTGTCTCTTTTTCATCTCCATGGACCATAGACCACCAGGCTCCTCTGCCCGTGGGGCTTCCCAGGCAAGAATACTGAGGCTGGTTTTCATTCTCTCTTCTGGAAGATGTATCTTCCCAACTCTAGGGATTTCTCAACCCTGGGTCATCTACATTGGGAAGTGGACTCCTTACCACTGAGCCACCAGGAGAATACCCCAAAGCAACACAGTATCTACTTAAGAAGTATTTCTTGGCTTTCATATGTACTGCATCAAACTTCCAGCCTATATCATCTGCATTTGTTCAGAACTACCCTAGGTGATCCATCAATTAATAGTCAGCTTCCCAACGATCCTTGTCTGGGAAGATCCCACATGCTGAAGTGTAACTAACCTCAGGGGACACAACTCAGGAGCTCATGTGCCAAAACTAGAGCCAGTGTTCTCCAACAAAAGAAACATCACAATGGGAAGGCTATGCAGCGTAGTGAAGTGCTCCATACCACTTGCCTCAGCTAGAGAAAGCCCTTGAACATCCATGACTACCTGGCCCCACAAAAATAAATGCAATTTTAAAAATAACAAAAATTCATGTCAATGTATGGCAAAACCAATACAGTATTGTAAAGTAAAATAAAGTAAAAATAAAAATTAAAAAAAAATAAAATGGAAAAATAAATAAATAAATAAATAAATAAGACCTTAAAAAAAAAAAAAAACAGTGAGTTTAGCAGAGAAGTTAGTTACATATATTTAGCAACAAGCAAATGTAATTTGCATGTTGAAAGCGCAAAAATACTTATTTTTCAAAACGTGATAGAATGATACTGATTAGAAGAAAATTATTAAAAATATTCTAGGCAATAGTTCAGCAGGATGAGAGGTAAGGGTATCCCAACCATCAGAGTTCAAATTTGTGGTGTGAATGCCTAAAAGCCTTTGAAACATCATGTTGGTCAAATAATTTGAGGATACATATATCTACTAAGCTGTTAGCTATCTCTTCTGCACCTTTATATTTCATTCTGAGCCAGCTGGATTTTCTAAAATAATGTGTAGATTTGTTTTGTTTGTTTTACATTCTGAGGAGACTTCCCATTCTGACCACATGCTAGGAAAGTTTTAATATATTTTCCATTAATATAATTCAAGTTTCATCTACTCTAAGCTTTCATACCATTAATCCCATATTGATTTCCTTTTAGCAGGCTCTAGTGATGTTCTTCAAGCTGTTTTAGCCATTCTTTAATTTGGGTATAATGCTCACTGATTTGAATAGCAAATTAACACTTTTCTAATGTGCTTTTAGAGTGTGGTGAGCTGTTCTGTTTCAGGGTTTTGGTTGGAAAACCCTGCCTTATTGTTAGGGCTGCAGTATCTTCTGATACCAAAGGAAAGACTACAAATATTCCAAACAAATTTGATTAATAGTAATGAACATTTTCTAAAGTGTTACAGAGTTCCTCATGAAAATATTTATTCCCATGGAAAAAATACTCCCAGCTCCTTGAGTACATCATGATTTTATTAAGGGAATCTGTGAGAACTGACATGTCTCTGTGCATCGTGACTTCATCAACACACCTCTCTGAGGTGAAAAAACAAGTTAGAATTCACATACTTCAGGAAAGCCATATTTAAATATGGAAAAAGCTTGTTTCAATAACAGTAAAAATGGCTGTATGAGAAGTGGATTGATATTTTTTCTCTATTTGTCTCTGAGCATCTTCCTGAAAGTTGCGTCTTCACTTCCTACTGAAACGTTTTATTCTGCTGTTGTTCAGTTGCCCAGGCATAGTAACTCTCTGCAACATAATAAGGAATGCTATGTTCCTTATTATGCAGCACACCACGCCTCACTGTCCATCACTATCTCCCAGAGTTTGCCTCAAATTGAGGTGCAACAAATTAGTTGTACCATCCGACCATCTCATCGTCTGTTAGGCACTTCTCCTTCTGCACTCAAGCTTTCCCAGCATCAGGGTCTTTTCCTATAGTTAGTTCTTTGCATCGGGTGGTGAAAGTATCAGAGTTTCAGCTTCAGCAAAAGTACTTCCAATGAATATTCATGGGCTGATTTCCATCAGGATTGACTGCTGTTGATCTCCTTGCAGTCCAAGGGACTTGCAAGAGTCTTCTCCAACACCACAGTTCAAAATCATCAATTATTCCATGCACAACTTCCTGTCTAGTCCACCTCTCCCATCCATACATGAGTAATGGAAACTATATAGGTATGATCTGATCGACCATTCATTTCAAAGTAATGCCTCTGCTTTTCAATATGCTCTTTATATGGTTACAGCTTTTCTTCATAGGATCTAGCACCTTTTAATTCCATGGCTGCAGTCACCATCTGCAGTGATTTTGGAGCTCGAGAAAATCAAGTCTATCACTGGTTCCACTTTTCCCCATGATTTCCCTATTTGATGTGAAGTCACGGGGCCAGATGCCATGATCTTCATTTTTTCGACATTGAGTTTTAAGCAAGGTTTTTCACTCTCTTCTTTCTTTCCATCAATATGCTCTTTAGTTATTCTCCACTTTCTGTCATATATGTGGTGTCAGCTGCAAATCTGAGGTTATTGATATTTCTCCAAGCAATCTTGATTCTAGTTTGGGCTTCATCCTGCCCGGCATTTCACATGATATGCTGAATATAAGTTAAATAAGCCACATGACAATATACAGCCTTGATGTACTGCCTTCCTAATTTGAAGCTAGTGCATTGTTCTATGTCCAGTTCTAAGTGTTGCTTCTTGACATGCCTACAGATTTCTCAGCAGGCAGCTAAAGAGTTTTGGTATTTGCATCTTTTCGGGAATTTTCCGTAGCTTGTTGTATCCACACAGTCAAAACCTTTGCATAGTCCAAATCAGATGTAGATGTTTTTCTTGAACTCCCTTGCTTTTTCTCTGATCCCGTGGATGCTGGCAATTTGATCTCTGGTTTCTCTGACTTTTCTAAATCCTGCTTTAACATCTGGAAGTTCTCGGTTCATGTACTGCTGAAGCCTAGGTTGAAGAACTGTGAACATGACTTTGCTTACATGTGAGATGTGTGCAATTATGTGTTAGTTTAAACAATCTTTGGCATAGCTTTTCTTGAGGATTGGAGTTTAAACTAACCTTTCCAAGTTCTGTGGCCAGTGCTGAGCTTTTCAAATGTGCTGGCATATTGAGTGCAGGATTTTAATGTCATAATCTGGTAAGACTTGAAATTCCACAAGCTGGAAACACATTACCTCTAGTAACTTTGTTCATAGTTCTGTACTAAGGGCTCCTTGATTTCACATTCCAGGATGCCTGGTTCTGGGTGAGTAAAGACACCATCACAGTTATGTGGGTCATTAAGATATTCTTCTTTCTTCTTTTTTTTTTTTTTCAAGTTCAGTTTCTGTGTATTCTTGCCACCACTTCTTAATATATGCTGCTTCTGTTAGGTCCATATATTTTCTCTCCTTTATTGTGCCCATCTTTGCATGAAATGTTCCCTTGGTATCTGCTAACATTCTTGAGGTGATCTCTGTTCTTTTGCCATCCTATTGTTTTTCTGTGTTTCTTTGCATTGATCCCTGAGGAAGGCTTTTCGTATCTCTCCTTGCTATTCTTAAGAAAACTGCATTCAAATGGATTATCTTTCTTTTCCTCCTATGCCTTTAGCTTCTCTTCTTTTCTAAGTTGATTTGTAAGGCCTCCTCAGACAAACCTTTTGCCTTTTTGCATTTATTTTTCTTGGGTATGGTTTTCTTCATTGTCTCATGCAGAATGTCATGACCCTTGGTCCATAGTTCTCCAAGCAGTCTGTCTATGAGATCTAATCCCTCAAATCTATTTGTCACATCCACTGTGTAATCATAAGGGATTGATTTTGGTCAACCCAATGGTCTAGTGGTTTTCTGTACTTTCTTCAAGGCTGAAGTTTTCTTTAAGGCATTTCTCATCTGAGCCATGTCACTGCTCAGTCTTGTTTTTTTTTTTTTTTTTTCTGACTAGCATAGAGCTTCTCCATCTTCGGCTGCAAAGAACATAATCAGTCTGATTTCAGCAATGACCATCTCAAGAGTCATCTCTTGTGTTGTTGGAAGAGGGTGTTTCCTATCAATGGTGAGTTCTCTTAGGGAATTCTGTTAGCCTTTGCCATACTTCATAGATATTCCAAGGTCCACCTTGCCTGTTATTCCAGGTATCTCTTGACTTCCTACTTTCTCTAGTAGGCAATGAACAGTGGGCAGTATAAGCCCTCATTCCTCTGCCTTTTCTAAATCCACCATATATATTTGGAAAGTTCTTGGTTCAAACACTTTGAAGCCTAGGCACAAAGAATTTTGAGCATTATCTTGCTTAGTATGTGAAATGAGCACAATTAGTGCAGTACTTTGAATAATTTTCAGCATTACCCTTTGATGTGGGGATCAGTACGTGGTCATGTGTACACTAGAGCTTGCTCAGTAGTGACATAATGTGTATCCCATAGTATAAACTCAGAAGGTGGATCATGAATGCCATATAATGTTGACTCAGTAGAGGTAGGATGCTACTTTCAGAATGCAAGCTCAGTAGCTGTGCTAAGCCTGCTGTAGAACACTGGTTCAGCAATGGTAAGATGTGTGCTCTAGAATACAGGATCAATAGTGTTGTCACATTTCCTCCAGAGTTTAGCCACTGCAGAAGGGGCATGTGTGCTTAGAATGGGTCTTAATAGTGGTGAGATGCATGCTCTACATC
This sequence comes from Capra hircus, assembly GCF_001704415.2. Lineage (NCBI taxonomy): Eukaryota > Metazoa > Chordata > Mammalia > Artiodactyla > Bovidae > Capra > Capra hircus. The sequence goes on along the minus strand of NW_017189823.1, from coordinate 7,190 downwards.
TCAGTCTCAGTAGAAGAGAGATATGTTCTCTAGAGTGCAAGCTAGTAGTTACAAGACACATGGTGTGATGACCTGTAGTATCCAAAGGAAGCAGTGGAAGTTGTCACAGCACTGAAACACTGAATGGTGAAAAAGTACTTGGTGTGTTTGAGCCACAGTAGACAAAGAAGCATTCCAAGAATAGTTTACCTATGATTTACAGGATGGTGGTAATTATTGAGTGCTTTCCATCTAATGTAGATGGAGATGCGCTGAAGCCATGTCATAAAACTGAACCAGTGATAGTTATAATCTCTGAATCAAACTAACATGGCAAGGTTTTTCTGTACACCTGGTAATAAGATCTGCAAGATAGCTGTGGGTTATCTTCCTTTTTTTCCCCTGATAAAACACATACTCCCCGTCACATCCAGGATGGCTTGAGCACAGGACTCGCTCTGTTCTCAAGTTTCTGTCCCTCACAGTCTAGGAGAGAAGTAAAAAAGTTGGTGCCAGAAAGAGTTGGATGGGGACCTTTAGCAGCTGTGGTCTGCCAGAAGTCCACAGAGGCAGGCTGTGTCCTGGATAATCTGGGTGGGTGCATGGGCATTTGTTGATGTTTGAGAGTCAGCTGTGTCGATGTTGGGAGCTGAGTCATCACCTGCATACCCACTACCTGTCCTTGAGGTGAGCCCTCTCTAGGGACTCCTGATCGAAAGAACACATTGATGTACTAAGGTGGCCACCAGAAATACACGAGACTTAAATAACAGGAGATATGTTTTCTCCTGAGTTCTGGAGGCTAGCAGTCCAGCATCAAGGTGCTGACAGTGTGGTGTCTCCGGAAATCTCTTTCCGTGATGAGCAGACAGCTGCATTCCTATGTCCTCTGTCCCTGTATGTCCATACATCCTTGATGTCTTTGTCCTAATTTCCTTTTTATCTTCTGGCCATGCTGCTTTTCTTCTGGGTCTACTTTCCAGACCAGGGATTGGCAGTGAAAGCTTCTGAGCCCTAACCACTTGCCTTCCACGGAATTTCCCTCTCTCTTTTTATATAGAGAACCATCAGATTGGACTAGGGCCCACTCTACGTGACCTTGTTTTAACTTAATCACCTCCTTAAAGGTATAATCTACAAATAGGGTTACATTCCAAAGTGTCGGGGGTTAGAAATTCTACAGATATTTTTTAATGAATGAATTTATTTGACCGCACCAGGTGTTAGTTGTGGTATGTGGAGTCTTTGGTCTTCTGGCAGTAGGTGGGATCTAGTTCCCTGACCATGGACAGAAGCCCAGGCCCCTACACTGGGAGTGGAGAGTTTTAGCCACTGGACCTTTGGGAAAGTCCCCCCAACATATGGATTTTGCAGGGCACAATGAAGCCCAAAACAGGGTTGATGGTAGGGTGATTTGCCTGGCTGTCACATTTGCACCCTACCTGCTCCTTGGAAATATCTGAGACCTTTAATAACATTGACTCCCTGGACCCATTCTTGGAAATACTGATTCTGTGGGCATGGAGTAAGATTGGCAGAATCAAACAGAGCATAAGTAGTTTTCAAAAGTTCTCTAGTTCAATTCAGTTCAGTTCAGTTCAATCGCTCAGTCGTGCCTGACTCTTTGTGACCCCATGAATCACAGCATGCCAGGACCTCCCTGTCCAGTCACCAACTCCCAGGAGTTCACTCAGACATACGTCCATCGAGTCAGTGATGCTATCCAGCCATCTCATCCTCTGTCGTCTCCTTCTCCTGCTCCGAATCCCTCCCAGCATCAGGGTCTTTTCCAATAAGCCAACTCTTCGCATGAGGTGGCACAGTACTGGAGTTTACAGGCTGTAGCATCATTCTTTCCAAAGAATTCCCAGGGCTGATTTCCTTCAGAATGAACTGGTTGGATCTCCCTGCAGTCCATGGGACTCTCAAGACTCTTCTCCAACACCACAGTTCAAAAGCATCAATCCTTCAGTGCTCTGCCTTCTTCACAGTCCGTCTCCCACATCCATACATGACCACAGGAAAAACAACAGCTTTGATTAGACGGACCTGAGTCAGCAAAGTAATGTCTCTGCTTTTGAAGATACTCTCTAAGTTGATCATAACTTTTCTTCCAAGGAGTAAGCGTCTTTTAATTTCATGGCTGCAATCACCATCTGCAGTGATTTTGGAGCCCAAGAAAAAGTCTGACACTGTTTCCACTGTTATTCACTGCTTAATAGGGACACCTTAAGCAGCCTGGGCAACACCTGGAGCCTGTGAGAAACTCAGACTCTCAGGCCCCACCCACAACTGTTGGATGAGAATGTGTTTTTGCACAAGACACATAGGCAATTCCTTAGATTCTCTAAGTGTGGCCCAAACGGAGATGTTTGCATCCAGATCTCTGAGCTTTGCTTATACGCTAACTTCCTTCAATACAAAGGACATCCAGAAGCCCCCAAAGAGGATGTGGAGCTCCTAGAATCTCTGAAGGGTGGTGAGGAGGATGAAGCTCCCAGCTCAAGCTACAACATCTGATTGGTTTATTGAATTGCCAATAACCTGCTCCTCCCAAGGCAGGTGCTCAGTGTGTCACATGAAGAAATAAATAAATTCCTGACTCTCAACCCTTAGGGTCTCCTGAAGGAGTAGATTCTTGGGTATTTTGAGCATACTCTTATTGTTGCTTGGACTCCCGTTGTGCCTCAGCTGGTAAAGAATCTGCCTGCAATGTGGGAGACCTGGGTTTGATCCCTGGGTTGGGAAGATCGCCTGGAGACACGAAAGGCTATCCACACCAGTATTCTAGCCTGGAGGATTCCATGGACAATATATAGTCCGTGCGGTCACAAAGGGTTGGACACAACTGAGCACCTCTCACATTCACTGTTGCAATTTAGTTGCTAAGTTGTGTCTGAGTCTTTTGTGACCCCATAGACTGTAGCCTGCCAGGCTTCTCTGTCCATGGGATTTCTCAGGCAAGAATACTGGAGTGGTTGCCATTTCTTCCTCCAGCAGATCTTTCCGACCCAGAGACTGAACCCAGGTCTCCTGCATTAAGAGGTGGATTCTTTACTGCTGAGCCACCAGTGACCAATCTTTCCAAAATTATTGGATGATTTTACACCCTGAGATTCACTTCACTTCAGAATCAAGTGAGGCAAACATTGAACTTTCAGATTCCCATGGCCCCTCCTAGGCAATTTGAGTTTCTTGGGTGTGATATGCAGCCTTGGAATCTCTATGTTTAATAATGTCCCAGGTGATTCTGAGATTTGAGCAATCTTTAGACACATATGAAAGTGAAAGTCTTAGTCATCCAGTTGTGTTTGACTCTTTGCAAACCCATGGAGAGTACCTCACCAGGCTCCTCTGTTCATGGAATTCTCCAGGCAAGCGTAACTGGAGTGGATAGCCATTTCCTTCTCCAGGAGATCTTCCTGACCCAGGGATTAAACCCCAGTCTTCCTGTACTGCAGGCAGATTTTTTACGCTCTGAGCCATCAGGAGAGCCTAGAAGCATAAATCAGTAGTCAAAATGTTCCTTCCTTTTCCCTTAAGTTTTGCAAACATTTTACAATTGACATCCAAAATGTTTCTGTTGTAAGTGTAAACACTGCAAAAACTGTACCTTTTGGCAAACAATGAAAATAAGCCCTCTAAGTAAATCAAACTAGGAATTCCCTGGCAAACCAGTAGTTAGTGCTCATGCTTTCACCTGGTGACCTGGGTTCAGTCCCTAGTCAGGAAACTAAGCTCCTGCAGGAAGTCTCATGGTGTGTCCATAAATAAATAAATCTATAATATCATGCTTTCAAACATATCCAGAAGAATGTAAAGAGCATAGAGTTTTAAAAAAATATTTAGTTTTATTCACTTATTTGGTGCTTTAGGTCTTAGTCATGGCATGCAGGATCCTTTTTCCACTCTACTGCCCTCTGGCATGTGGGGTCTTACCCATGTGTTAAACCCACATTCTCTGCATTGGAAGGCAGATTCTCAACCACTGGACTTCCAGGAAGTCCCTAGCCTTGGGTTCTGATAGTCACCAACATTGGAGAAGGACATGGCAAACCCACTCCAGCAATTTTCCCTGGAGAATTCAATGGACAGAGGAGCCTGGCTGGCTACAGTCCATGGGGTCACAAAAAGTCAGACACAGCTGAGCAACTAGGCACAGCACTGACCATCAAGCTTCTTAAAAGAGCATGAAATGAGCTCTTTCTAATGGTCAGTTTTTATTGTTTCCCCTGTTTCATTGAGATGTAATGGACATATATTCTGCAAATTTAAGGTGAACACATTTTGATTTGATAAGAACAGTATTTTTTATGTTATATCTGGTTACAGCACTTTAGATCACATTCATTAGTGAACATCATTTTTATTCTAATTCAGCGATGCTGTTACCTTATAATGAATGGAAATACACATATTTCTTCTCTGAAACCCTCTCTGAAACCCACGAATCTGTGTGCACAGGGCTGTAAAGGCAGTGGGAGGGAAAGCTTGAGATATAATCTAGGTGCTGCAAAGGAGGACAGAGAAAGAGGGCGAGTAAGGGGGAAGGAGAGCAGGAAGGGGGGTGAGGGTGTGACCCTGACACCCCTGACATGGTTTTAAGACAGCGTGAAGTCCCTGCCTAGAAAAAGCTCCTGGGGTTCCAGCATGAAGATCCACAGTGAGAATCCTGGGAATCCAGCAGGTGCTGAGTCTTCAAGCGCAGGTCACTTGGGAGTAAGCTTGCTTCCTGACCTCCTCACCCTGCCTCCCCCACACCCACCCACCCCCTTGCCCTTGGAAGAGGACAGGGGTTCGCTGTTTGCAGCTGGAGAATTTTCTGGCATTGGAAGAGAGCCCTTGAGTTTTTAGGTTGCTGACATTAGCCCATGCCCTGTTGGCATAGCTGTGTGGACCACCTTCCCCTGCCCTCAAGCTATTGAACCCCAAATAACTAATGATGCAGATAAACTGGAGAAAAGGTGCTGGCCTCTGGATGCCAGAGAGGGAAGTGGGGACTCTCACCACCGTGAGACCTGGAAAATAGGCCCTGGGAGGCGCCCTGAAGCCCCACCCACATTCTTTCCTCCTCTAACATTTGCTAGAAATGTTTCTAGTTGAAAGATCCCATGGGGAAAACTGGTTCAGAAACATGATTGGAGCCCAGTTTCGGTACTATGGATTGGACTAGAATTGGCTTTAAAAGGCTTGGAATCTCCTGATGCAGCCTCACTGGGAAAAGCTTTTGGAGAGCCAGGTAGAAGAAGTTCCATGGACACTGGACACAGGAAGCGATTCTGCTATTCCCAGAGAACTCTTTCTGGGACGTGGAGACAAAGACACTCCAGCTTCACCCTCCACTTGGTCTCAGAGTAGGAAGTGTTTAGCTGCACTCAGTCAACTGGACTTCAGGAGCTGGTGAGCCATGGGGTTTGGAATGCTTCCTTTTGTTCTCTGCAGCCATGAGTCTGCAAAATTTCTCTGTAAAGGCTAGAGAGTAACCAGGCATTAAGGGACATGAGGACTCTCCCATTAACGGGGTGAAATGACCTCAGGCAGTGGCAAATGATAACGTCTGTGTTCCAATAAAACTTTCTTTGTGACACTGAAATTTAGATATCATATAATTTTCACATGTCACAAAACTTTCCTTTGTTTCCCCACAAATTAAAAAATAAAATGTAAAAATATTAAACGTATTTTTAAGTTTAAAAAAAAAAACTAAAATTTAAACATCGATCTTAGCTTGCTGGTTAAAAAACAAAACAAAACAAAACAGGAAGCAAGCCAATGTGTCAATCCCTGTATAAACCATTTGCCTATATAGTGCAGCTTGCATCCCATTAGTGACTTGTGACATGAATTTAGTACGCTGGATTCTGCTTACAAAAAATAGAAATTTTCTTTAAACCTAAATGACATCAGCTGTAAGACACAACATTATTCCTTTTATTTTTGGTCACATCCAGGGGCATGTGAGATCACAGGTCCCTGACCAGGGATTGAAGCCATGCCCCTGGCCTGGAAGTGAGGAGTCTTAAATACTGGATTACCAGGGAAGTCCCACAGCATTATTTTTCATACCAATATAAAAGATATATTTATATACATAGGTGCGTGTGTGTGTGTTCAGTTGCTTCAGTCATGCTTGACTCTTTGCAACCCTATGGACTGTCGCCCGCCATTCTTCCCTGTCCATACGATTCTTCAGGCAGGAATACTGCAGTGGGTTGCCATGCCCTCCTCCAGGGGGTCTTCCTGACCCAGAGATGGAATCTGCATCTCCTAGGTCTTCTGCATTGGCAGGAGGGACCTTTACCACCAGGGCCATCATTTACACAGAACCAAACAAACTATGATATGCTACTGATGAAATGTGATCTGGTATCACAAATGGTCAAATGAAAACTTTAGAATGTCCTTTAATGTCTATGAAACGTGTTAATGGTATGGAAGCTATCAACAAGTGTATTACATGGAGAGAAATTGTGTTACAAACCTTAATTTCAATGAGCACCACCGCCCCTGTCAGCATCCAGCTACATACTGGCCTACTTTCTCTCTTGCCTGATAGTTTTAATTCATTCAGATTTGGAAGTCATTAAATGCTTGGAGAAACTGCTTCTCAGCCTTTTGGCTAAGATCAAGTGTAAGTACCTGGGGAGCCAGGAATGAGTGGGTCAAGCTTGAGGTACAGATAAACGGTTGTTTAATAACAGTTACTGTTTATTTACGCAGCAGACATGTAGCACTGACAGACACTCCATGTTGTTCTAGAAGCCAAAATACAGCAGCCCAATAGCTCTGGAGCTGAATATGGCATGTGAGTTGGGGGAGGCTGTGATTTCTGACATCATGGTCAGGAGAGCCTGGCAGAGAAACTGTGGACCATGGCAGCTCAGGAGTTGGGCGGTGGTACTTGAGACAGCGTCCAAGGCAGGGGGAGCAGTAGAAGTCATGAGAAGGCCCCGTCCTATCTCCTTGTTACCCTTGGGAGATTGGGTCTGGGAACCCTGCACCTGCAGATAGCAAAATCCAGGGTGCGCAAGTCCATTATATGAAATGGTGCAGTCTTTGCATGTAACTTAAGGGTCCCACATGCTTTAAATCATCTCCACATTCCTTATAATACCTAGTAGTACAAAGTTCAGTTCAGTTCAGTCGCTCAGTCGTGTCCGACTCTGCACTCCATGAATCGCAGACGCCAGGCCTCCCACCCATCCCTCTCC
>NW_017189822.1:5000-27592 GCF_001704415.2 Capra hircus | reverse complement strand
ACCTAACCTGCCTCTTGAGAAATTTCTGCATTGCAGGTCACGGAAGCAAAAGTTAGAACTGGACAAGGAACAACAGACTGGTTCCAAATAGGAAAAGGTATACGTCAAAGCTGTATATTGTCACCCTGCTTATTTAACTGATATGCAGAGTACATCATGAGAAATGCTGGACTGGAAGAAACACAAGCTGGAATCAAGATTGCCAGGAGAAATATCAGTCACCTCAGATATACAGATGACATCACCCTTATGGCAGAAAGTAAAGACGCACTAAAAAGCCTCTTGATGAAAGTGAAAGAGGAGAGTGAAAAAGTTGGCTTAAAGCTCAACATTCAGAAAACGAAGATCATGGCTTCTGGTCCCATCACTTCATGGGAAATAGATGGGAAACAGTGGAAATAGTGTCAGACTTTATTTTTGGGAGCTCCAAAATCACAGCAGATGGTGACTGCAGCCATGAAATTAAAAGATGCTTACTCCTTGGAAGAAAAGTTATGACCCAACTAGATAGCATATTCAAAAGCAGGGACATTATTTTGCCAACTAAGGTCCATCTAGTCAAGGCTATGGTTTTCCCAGTGGTCATGTATGGATGTGAGAGTTGGACTGTGAAGAAGGCTGATGGCCGAAAGAATTGATGCTTTTGAGCTGTGGTGTTGGAGATGACTCTGAGAGTCCCTTGGACTCCAAGGAGATCCAACCAGTCCATTCTGAAGGAGATCAACCCTGGGATTACTTTGGAGGGAATGATGCTGAGCTGAAGCTCCAGTACCTTGGCCACCTCATGTGAAGAGTTGACTCATTGGAAAGACTCTGATGCTGGGAGGGATTGGGGGGCAAGAGGAGAAGGGGACGACTGATGATGGGATGGCTGGATGGCATCACGGACTCGATGCACATGAGTCTGAGTGAACTCTGGGAGATGGTGATGGGTGGGGAGGCCTGGCGTGCTGCGATTCATGGAGTGGCAGAGTCGGACACGACTGAGCGACTGAACTGAACTGAACTTTGTACTAGGTATTATAAGAATGTGGAGATGATTAAAGCATGTGGGAGTATCCCTTAATTACATGCAAAGACTGCACCATTTCATATAATGGACTTGCGCACCCCTGGATTTTGCTATCTGCAGGTGCAGGGTTCCCAGACCCAATCTCCCAAGGGTAACAAGGAGATAGGACGGGGCCTTCTCATGACTTCTACTGCTCCCCCTGCCTTGGACGCTGTCTCAAGTACCACCGCCCAACTCCTGAGCTGCCATGGTCCACAGTTTCTCTGCCAGGCTCTCCTGACCATGATGTCAGAAATCACAGCCTCCCCCAACTCACATGCCATATTCAGCTCCAGAGCTATTGGGCTGCTGTATTTTGGCTTCTAGAACAACATGGAGTGTCTGTCAGTGCTACATGTCTGCTGCGTAAATAAACAGTAACTGTTATTAAACAACCGTTTATCTGTATCTCAAGCTTGACCCACTCATTCCTGGCTCCCCAGGTACTTACACTTGATCTTAGCCAAAAGGCTGAGAAGCAGTTTCTCCAAGCATTTAATGACTTCCAAATCTGAATGAATTAAAACTATCAGGCAAGAGAGAAAGTAGGCCAGTATGTAGCTGGATGCTGACAGGGGCGGTGGTGCTCATTGAAATTAAGGTTTGTAACACAATTTCTCTCCATGTAATACACTTGTTGATAGCTTCCATACCATTAACACGTTTCATAGACATTAAAGGACATTCTAAAGTTTTCATTTGACCATTTGTGATACCAGATCACATTTCATCAGTAGCATATCATAGTTTGTTTGGTTCTGTGTAAATGATGGCCCTGGTGGTAAAGGTCCCTCCTGCCAATGCAGAAGACCTAGGAGATGCAGATTCCATCTCTGGGTCAGGAAGACCCCCTGGAGGAGGGCATGGCAACCCACTGCAGTATTCCTGCCTGAAGAATCGTATGGACAGGGAAGAATGGCGGGCGACAGTCCATAGGGTTGCAAAGAGTCAAGCATGACTGAAGCAACTGAACACACACACACGCACCTATGTATATAAATATATCTTTTATATTGGTATGAAAAATAATGCTGTGGGACTTCCCTGGTAATCCAGTATTTAAGACTCCTCACTTCCAGGCCAGGGGCATGGCTTCAATCCCTGGTCAGGGACCTGTGATCTCACATGCCCCTGGATGTGACCAAAAATAAAAGGAATAATGTTGTGTCTTACAGCTGATGTCATTTAGGTTTAAAGAAAATTCCTATTTTTCGTAAGCAGAATCCAGCGTACTAAATTCATGTCACAAGTCACTAATGGGATGCAAGCTGCACTATATAGGCAAATGGTTTATACAGGGATTGACACATTGGCTTGCTTCCTGTTTTGTTTTGTTTTGTTTTTTAACCAGCAAGCTAAGATCGATGTTTAAATTTTAGTTTTTTTTTTAAACTTAAAAATACGTTTAATATTTTTACATTTTATTTTTTTAATTTGTGGGGAAACAAAGGAAAGTTTTGTGACATGTGAAAATTATATGATATCTAAATTTCAGTGTCACAAAGAAAGTTTTATTGGAACACAGACGTTATCATTTGCCACTGCCTGAGGTCATTTCACCCCGTTAATGGGAGAGTCCTCATGTCCCTTAGTGCCTGGTTACTCTCTAGACCTTTACAGAGAAATTTTGCAGACTCATGGCTGCAGAGAACAAAAGGAAGCATTCCAAACCCCATGGCTCACCAGCTCCTGAAGTCCAGTTGACTGAGTGCAGCTAAACACTTCCTACTCTGAGACCAAGTGGAGGGTGAAGCTGGAGTGTCTTTGTCTCCACGTCCCAGAAAGAGTTCTCTGGGAATAGCAGAACCGCTTCCTGTGTCCAGTGTCCATGGAACTTCTTCTACCTGGCTCTCCAAAAGGCTTTTCCCAGTGAGGCTGCATCAGGAGATTCCAAGCCTTTTAAAGCCAATTCTAGTCCAATCCATAGTACCGAAACTGGGCTCCAATCATGTTTCTGAACCAGTTTTTCCCCATGGGATCTTTCAACTAGAAACATTTCTAGCAAAATGTTAGAGGGAGGAAAGAATGTGGGTGGGGCTTCAGGGCGCCTCCCAGGGCCTATTTTCCAGGTCTCAGTGTGGTGAGAGTCCCCACTTCCCTCTCTGGCATCCAGAGGCCAGCACCTTTTCTCCAGTTTATCTGCATCATTAGTTATTTGGGGTTCAATAGCTTGAGGGCAGGGGAAGGTGGTCCACACAGCTATGCCAACAGGGCATGGGCTAATGTCAGCAACCTAAAAACTCAAGGGCTCTCTTCCAATGCCAGAAAATTCTCCAGCTGCAAACAGGGAACCCCTGTCCTCTTCCAAGGGCAAGGGGGTGGGTGGGTGTGGGGGAGGCAGGGTGAGGAGGTCAGGAAGCAAGCTTACTCCCAAGTGACCTGCGCTTGAAGACTCAGCACCTGCTGGATTCCCAGGATTCTCACTGTGGATCTTCATGCTGAACCCCAGGAGCTTTTTCTAGGCAGGGACTCACGCTGTCTTAAAACCATGTCAGGGGTGTCAGGTCACACCCTCACCCCCCTCCTGCTCCCTTCCCCCCTTACTCGCCCTCTTCTCTGTCCTCCTTTGCAGCACCTAGATTATATCTCAAGCTTTCCCTCCCACTGCCTTTACAGCCCTGTGCACACAGATTCGTGGGTTTCAGAGAGGGTTTCAGAGAAGAAATACGTGTATTTCCATTCATTATAAGGTAACAGCATCGCTGAATTAGAATAAAAATGATGTTCACTAATGAATGTGATCTAAAGTGCTGTAACCAGATATAACATAAAAAAATACTGTTCTTATCAAATCAAAATGTGTTCACCTTAAATTTGCAGAATATATGTCCATTACATCTCAATGAAACAGGGGAAACAATAAAAACTGACCATTAGAAAGAGCTCATTTCATGCTCTTTTAAGAAGCTTGATGGTCAGTGCTGTGCCTAGTTGCTCAGCTGTGTCTGACTTTTTGTGACCCCATGGACTGTAGCCAGCCAGGCTCCTCTGTCCATTGAATTCTCCAGGGAAAATTGCTGGAGTGGGTTTCCATGTCCTTCTCCAATGTTGGTGACTATCAGAACCCAAGGCTAGGGACTTCCTGGAAGTCCAGTGGTTGAGAATCTGCCTTCCAATGCAGAGAATGTGGGTTTAACACGTGGGTAAGACCCCACATGCCAGAGGGCAGTAGAGTGGAAAAAGGATCCTGCATGCCATGACTAAGACCTAAAGCACCAAATAAGTGAATAAAACTAAATAGTTTTTAAAACTCTATGCTCTTTACATTCTTCTGGATATGTTTGAAAGCATGATATTATAGATTTATTTATTTATGGACACACCATGAGACTTCCTGCAGGAGCTTAGTTTCCTGACTAGGGACTGAACCCAGGTCACCAGGTTGAAAGCATTGAGCACTAACTACTGGTTTGCCAGGGAATTCCTAGTTTGATTTACTTAGAGGGCTTATTTTCATTGTTTGCCAAAAGGTACAGTTTTTGCAGTGTTTACACTTACAACAGAAACATTTTGGATGTCAATTGTAAAATGTTTGCAAAACTTAGGGAAAAGGAAGGAACATTTTGACTACTGATTTATGCTTCTAGGCTCTCCTGATGGCTCAGAGCGGAAAAAATCTGCCTGCAGTACAGAAGACTGGGGTTTAATCCCTGGGTCAGGAAGATCTCCTGGAGAAGGAAATGGCTATCCACTCCAGTTACGCTTGCCTGGAGAATTCCATGAACAGAGGAGCCTGGTGAGGTACTCTCCATGGCTTTGCAAAGAGTCAAACACAACTGGATGACTAAGACTTTCACTTTCATATGTGTCTAAAGATTGCTCAAATCTCAGAATCACCTGGGACATTATTAAACATAGAGATTCCAAGGCTGCATATCACACCCAAGAAACTCAAATTGCCTAGGAGGGGCCATGGGAATCTGAAAGTTCAATGTTTGCCTCACTTGATTCTGAAGTGAAGTGAATCTCAGGGTGTAAAATCATCCAATAATTTTGGAAAGATTGGTCACTGGTGGCTCAGCAGTAAAGAATCCACCTCTTAATGCAGGAGACCTGGGTTCAGTCTCTGGGTCGGAAAGATCTGCTGGAGGAAGAAATGGCAACCACTCCAGTATTCTTGCCTGAGAAATCCCATGGACAGAGAAGCCTGGCAGGCTACAGTCTATGGGGTCACAAAAGACTCAGACACAACTTAGCAACTAAATTGCAACAGTGAATGTGAGAGGTGCTCAGTTGTGTCCAACCCTTTGTGACCGCACGGACTATATATTGTCCATGGAATCCTCCAGGCTAGAATACTGGTGTGGATAGCCTTTCGTGTCTCCAGGCGATCTTCCCAACCCAGGGATCAAACCCAGGTCTCCCACATTGCAGGCAGATTCTTTACCAGCTGAGGCACAACGGGAGTCCAAGCAACAATAAGAGTATGCTCAAAATACCCAAGAATCTACTCCTTCAGGAGACCCTAAGGGTTGAGAGTCAGGAATTTATTTATTTCTTCATGTGACACACTGAGCACCTGCCTTGGGAGGAGCAGGTTATTGGCAATTCAATAAACCAATCAGATGTTGTAGCTTGAGCTGGGAGCTTCATCCTCCTCACCACCCTTCAGAGATTCTAGGAGCTCCACATCCTCTTTGGGGGCTTCTGGATGTCCTTTGTATTGAAGGAAGTTAGGGTATAAGCAAAGCTCAGACATCTGGATGCAAACATCTCCGTTTGGGCCACACTTTCAAATCTGGGCTGTGCTTCTTAACCGTCAGAGAATCTAAGGAATTGCCTATGTGTCTTGTACAAAAACACATTCTCATCCAACAGTTGTGGGTGGGGCCTGAGAGTCTGAGTTTCTCACAGGCTCCAGGTGTTGCCCAGGCTGCTTATGGTGTCCCTATTAAGCAGTGAATAACAGTGGAAACAGTGTCAGACTTTTTCTTGAGCTCCAAAATCACTGCAGATGGTGATTGCAATGAAAAAAGTTAAAAGACGCTTAATCCTTAGAAGAAAAGTTATGATCAACCTAGAGAGTATCTTCAAAAGCAGAGACATTACTTTGCCGACTCAGGTCCATCTAATCAAGGCTTTTGTTTTTCCTGTGGTCATGTATGGATGTGGGAGATGGACTGTGAAGAAGGCAGAGCGCTGAAGGATTGATGCTTTCGAACTGTGATGTTGGAGAAGACTCTTGAGAGTCCCATGGACTGCAGGGAGGTCCAACCAGTTCATTCTGAAGGAAATCAGCCCTGGGAATTCTTTGGAAAGAATGATGCTACAGCCGTAACTCCAGTACTTTGCCACCTCATGCGAAGAGTTGGCTTATTGGAAAAGACCCTGATGCTGGGAGGGATTCGGAGCAGGAGGAGAAGGAGACGACAGAGGATGAGATGGCTGGATAGCATCACTGACTCGATGGACGTATGTCTGAGTGAACTCCGGGAGTTGGTGACGGACAGGGAGGCCTGGCATGCTGCGATTCATGGGGTCACAAAGAGTCAGGCACGACTGAGAGACTGAACTGAATTGAACTAGAGAACTTTTGAAAACTACTTATGCTCTGTTTGATTCTGCCGATCTTAACTCCATGCCCACAGAATCAGTATTTCCAAAAATTGGTCCAGGGAGTCAACATTATTAAAGGTCTCAGATATTTCCAAGGAGCAGGTAGGGTGCAAATGTACAGCCAGGCAAATCATCCTACCATCAACCCTGTTTTGGGCTTCATTGTGCCCTGCAAAATCCATATGTTGGGGGGACTTTCCCAAAGGTCCAGTGACTAAAACTCTCCACTCCCAGTGTAGGGGCCTGGGCTTCTGTCCATGGTCAGGGAACTAGATCCCACCTACTGCCAGAAGACCAAAGACTCCACATACCACATTTGACACCTGGTGCGGTCAAATAAATTAACTCATTAAAAAATATCTGTAGAATTTCTAACCCCCAACACTTTGGAATGTAACCCTATTTGTAGATTATACCTTTAAGGAGGTGATTAAGTTAAAACAAGGTCACGAGAGTGGGCCCTAGTCCAATCTGATGGTTCTCTATATAAAAAGAGAGAGGGAAATTCCGTGGAAGGCAAGTGGTTAGGGCTCAGAACTTTCACTGCCAATCCCTGGTCTGGAAAGTAGACCCAGAAGAAAAGCAGCATGGCCAGAAGATAAAAAGGAAATTAGGACAAAGACATCAAGGATGTATGGACATACAGGGACAGAGGACATAGGAATGCAGCTGTCTGCTCATCACGGAAAGAGATTTCCGGAGACACCACACTGTCAGCACCTTGATGCTGGACTGCTAGCCTCCAGAACTCGGAGAAAACAATCTCCTGTTATTTAAGTCTCGTGTATTTCTGGTCGCCACCTTAGTACATTAATGTGTTCTTTCGATCAGGAGTCCCTAGAGAGGGCTCACCTCAAGGACAGGTAGTGGGTATGCAGGTGATGACTCAGCTCCCAATATCGACACAGCTGACTCCCAAACATCAACAAATGCCCATGCACCCACCCAGATTATCCAGGACACAGCCTGCCTCTGTGGACTTCTGGCAGACCACAGCTGCTAAAGGTCCCCATCCAACTCTTTCTGGCACCAACTTTTTTACTTCTCTCCTAGACTGTGAGGGGCAGAAACTTGAAAACAGAGCGAGTCCTGTGCTCAAGCCATCCTGGATGTGACGGGGAGTATGTGTTTTATCAGGGAAAAAAAAGGAGGAAAACTCACAGCTATCTTGCAGATCTTATTACCAGGTGTACAGAAAAACCTTGCCATGTTAGGTTAGATTCAGAGATTATAACTAGCACTGGTTCAGTTTTATGACATGGCTTCAGCGCATCTCCATCTACATTAGATGGAATGCACTCAGTAATTACCACCATCCTGTAAATCATAGGTAAACCATTCTTGGAATGCTTCTTTGTCTACTGTGGCTCAAACACACCAAGTACGTTTTCACCATTCAGTGTTTCAATGCTGCGACAACTTCCACTGCTTCCATTGGGTACGACAGGTCATCACACCAAGTGTCTTGTAACTACTAGCTTGCACTCTAGAGAACATATCTCTCTTCTGCTGAGACTGAGATGTAGAGCATGCATCTCACCACTATTAAGACCCCATTCTAAGCACACATGCCACTTCTGCAGTGGCTAAACTCTGGAGGAAATGTGACAACACTATTGATCCTGTATTCTAGAACACACATCTTACCATTGCTGAACCAGTGTTCTACAGCAGGCTTAGCACAGCTACTGAGCTTGCATTCTGAAAGTAGCATCCTACCTCTACTGAGTTGACATTATATGGCATACATGATCCAACTTCTGGGTTTGCACTATGGAATACACATTATGCCACTACAGAGCAAGCTCTAGTGTACACATGACCACGTACTGATCCCCACATCAAAGGGTAATGCTGAAAATTATTCAAAGTACTGCACTATTGTGCTCATTTCACATACTAAGCAAGATAATGCTCAAAATTCTTTGTGCTAGGCTTCAAAGTATTTGAACCAAGAACTTCCAAATATATATGATGGATTTAGAAAAGGCAGAGGAATGAGGGCTTATACTGCCCACGTTCATTGCCTACTAGAGAAAGTAGGAAGTCAAGAGATACCTGGAATAACAGGCAAGGTGGACCTTGGAATATCTATGAAGTATGGCAAAGGCTAACAGAATTCCCTAAGAGAACTCACCATTGATAGGAAACACCCTCTTCCAACAACACAAGAGATGACTCTTGAGATGGTCATTGCTGAAATCAGACTGATTATGTTCTTTGCAGCCGAAGATGGAGAAGCTCTACGCAGTCAGAAAAAAAAAAAAAAAAAAAAAACAAGACTGCACAGTGACATGGCTCAGATGAGGAATGCCTTAAAGAAAACTTCAGCCTTAAATTGAAGAAAGTATGGAAAACCACTAGACCATTGGGTTGACCAAAATCAATCCCTTATGATTACACAGTGGATGTGACAAATAGATTTGAGGGATTAGATCTCATAGACAGACTGCTTGGAGAACTATGGACCAAGGGTCATGACATTCTGCATGAGACAATGAAGAAAACCATACCCAAGAAAAATAAATGCAAAAAGGCAAAAGGTTTGTCTGAGGAGGCCTTACAAATCACTTAGAAAAGAAGAGAAGCTAAAGGCATAGGAGGAAAAGAAAGATAATCCATTTGAATGCAGTTTTCTTAAGAATAGCAAGGAGAGATAAGAAAAGCCTTCCTCAGGGATCAATGCAAAGAAACACAGAAAAACAATAGGATGGCAAAGAACAGAGATCACCTCAAGAATGTTACAGATACCAAGGGAACATTTCATGCAAACATGGGCATAATAAAGGAGAGAAAATATATGGACCTAACAGAAGCAGATATATTAAGAAGTGGTGGCAAGAATACACAGAACTGAACTTGAAAAAAAAAAAAAGAAGAAGAAGAAGAAGATCTTAATGATCCACATAACTGTGAACATGCTTTACTCACCCAGAACCAGGCATCCTGGAATGTGAAATCAAGGAGCCCTTAGTACAGAACTATGAACAAAGTTACTAGAGGTAATGTGTTTCCAGCTGTGGAATTTCAAGTCTTACCAGATTATGACATTAAAATCCTGCACTCAATATGCCAGCACATTTGAAAAGCTCAGCACGGGTGACAGAACTTGGAAAGGTTAGTTTAAACTCCAATCCTCAAGAAAAGCTATGCCAAAGATTGTTTAAACTAACACACAATTGCACACATCTCACATGTAAGCAAAGTCATGTTCAAAGTTCTTCAAGCTAGGCTTCAGCAGTACATGAACCGAGAACTTCCAGATGTTAAAGCAGGATTTAGAAAAGTCAGAGAAACCAGAGATCAAATTGCCAGCATCCATGGGATCAGAGAAAAAGCAAGGGAGTTCAAGAAAAACATCTACATCTGATTTGGACTATGCCAAAGGTTTTGACTGTGTGGATGACAACAAGCTATGGAAAATTCCTGAAAAGACTCAAATACCAGATCTCTTTAGCTGCCTGCTGAGAAATCTGTAGGCATGTCAAGAAGCAACACTTAGAACTGGACATAGAACAATGCACTAGCT
Source organism: Capra hircus (assembly GCF_001704415.2). Taxonomy (NCBI): domain Eukaryota; kingdom Metazoa; phylum Chordata; class Mammalia; order Artiodactyla; family Bovidae; genus Capra; species Capra hircus. The sequence goes on along the minus strand of NW_017189822.1, from coordinate 17,456 downwards.
TCAAATTAGGAAGGCAGCACATCAAGGCTGTATAGTGTCATGTGGCTTATTTAACTTATATTCAGCACATCATGTGAAATGCCAGGCTGGATGAAGCCCAAACTAGAATCAAGATTGCTTGGAGAAATATCAATAACCGCAGATTTGCAGCTGACACCACGTATATGACAGAAAGTGGAGAATAACTAAAGAGCATATTGATGGAAAGAAAGAAGAGAGTGAAAAACCTTGCTTAAAACTCAATGTTGAAAAAATGAAGATCATGGCATCTGGCCCCGTGACTTCACATCAAATAGGGAAATCATGGGGAAAAAATGGAACCAGTGATAGACTTTATTTTCTCGGGCTCCAAAATCACTGCAGATGGTGACTGCAGCCGTGGAATTAAAAGGCGCTAGATCCTATGAAGAAAAGCTGAAACCATCTAAAGAGCATATTCAAAAGCAGAGGCATTACTTTGAAATGAATGGTAGATCAGATCATACCTATATAGTTTCCATTACTCATGTATGGATGGGAGAGGTGGACTAGACAGGAAGTTGTGCATGGAATAATTGATGATTTTGAACTGTGGTGTTGGAGAAGACTCTTGCAAGTCCCTTGGACTGCAAGGAGATCAACGCAGTCAATCCTGATGGAAATCAGCCATGAATTTTCATTGGAAGTACTTTTGCTGAAGCTGAAACTCTGATACTTTTGCCACCTGATGCAAAGAACTAACTATAGGAAAAGACTCTGATGCTGGGAAAGCTTGAGTGCAGAAGGAGAAGTGCCTAACAGACGATGAGATGGTCGGATGGTACAACTAATTTGTTGCACCTCAATTTGAGCAAACTCTGGGAGATAGTGATGGACAGTGAGGCGCGGTGTGCTGCATAATAAGGAACATAGCATTCCTTATTATGTTGCAGAGAGTTACTATGCCTGGGCAACTGAACAACAGCAGAATAAAACGTTTCAGTAGGAAGTGAAGACGCAACTTTCAGGAAGATGCTCAGAGACAAATAGAGAAAAAATATCAATCCACTTCTCATACAGCCATTTTTACTGTTATTGAAACTAGTTTTTTCCATATTTAAATATGGCTTTCCTGAAGTATGTGAATTCTAACGTGTTTTTTCACCCCAGAGAGGTGTGTTGATGAAGTCAAGATGCACAGAGACATGTCAGTTCTCACAGATTCCCTTAATAAAATCATAATGTACTCAAGGAGCTGGGAGTATTTTTTCCATGGGAATAAATATTTTGATGAGGAACTCTGTAACACTTTAGAAAATGTTCATTACTTTAATCAAATTTGTTTGGAATATTTGTAGTCTTTCCTTTGGTATCAGAAGATACTGCAGCCCTAACAATAAGGCAGGGTTTTCCAACCAAAACCCTGAAACAGAACAGCTCACCACAGTCTAAAAGCACATTAGAAAAGTGTTAATTTGCTATTCAAATCAGTGAGCATTATACCCAAATTAAAGAATGGCTAAAACAGCTTGAAGAACATCACTAGAGCCTGCTAAAGGAAATCAATATGGGATTAATGGTATGAAAGCTTAGAGTAGATGAAACTTGAATTATATTAATGGAAAATATATTAAAACTTTCCTAGCATGTGGTCAGAATGGGAAGTCTCCTCAGAATGTAAAACAAACAAAACAAATCTACACATTATTTTAGAAAATCCAGCTGGCTCAGAATGAAATATAAAGGTGCAGAAGAGATAGCTAACAGCTTAGTAGATATATGTATCCTCAAATTATTTGACCAACATGATGTTTCAAAGGCTTTTAGGCATTCACACCACAAATTTGAACTCTGATGGTTGGGATACCCTTACCTCTCATCGTGCTGAACTATTGCCTAGAATATTTTAATAATTTTCTTCTAATCAGTATCATTTATCACGTTTCGAAAAACAAGTATTTTAGCGCTTTCAACATGCAAATTACATTTGCTTGTTGCTAAATATATGTAACTAACTTCTCTGCTAAACTCACTGTTTTTTTTTTTTTTTAAGGTCTTATTTATTTATTTATTTATTTATTTTTCCATTTTATTTTTTTTTAATTTTTATTTTTACTTTATTTTACTTTACAATACTGTATTGGTTTCGCCATACATTGACATGAATTTTTGTTATTTTTAAAATTGCATTTATTTTGGTGGGGCCAGGTAGTCATGGATGTTCACGGGCTTTCTCTAGCTGAGGCAAGTGGTATGGTGCCCTTCACTACGCTGCATAGCCTTCCCATTGTGATGTTTCTTTTGTTGGAGAACACTGGCTCTAGTTTTGGCACATGAGCTCCTGAGTTGTGTCGCCTGAGGTTAGTAACACTTCAGCATGTGGGATCTTCCCAGACAAGGATCGTTGGGAAGCTGACTATTAATTGATGGATCACCAGGGTAGTTCTGAACAAATGCAGATGATATAGGCTGGAAGTTTGATGCAGTACATATGAAAGCCAAGAAATACTTCTTAAGTAGATACTGTGTTGCTTTGGGGTATTCTCCTGGTGGCTCAGTGGTAAGGAGTCCACTTCCCAATGTAGATGACCCAGGGTTGAGAAATCCCAGAGTTGGGAAGATACATCTTCCAGAAGAGAGAATGAAAACCAGCCTCAGTATTCTTGCCTGGGAAGCCCCACGGGCAGAGGAGCCTGGTGGTCTATGGTCCATGGAGATGAAAAAGAGACAGAAATGACTTAGGAACTAATCACGACCACCACCACCATGTTGTTTTGGCAGATAAAGTAGATAGTTTGTTTAAATGACCTTGGCCTGGAATGTCTGAAAAGTAGTCAGTGCTTTAGATTTTTAAAATTATGCATAAGTAAAAGGCATTTTTATTTTATTGTGTGTAAAAATCCTTTAAAATATTGACTGTAAACTTTTATAATATATTGCCAGAGAATTTAGCCGATCATTATATACATTTATTTAGTTCTCTTTTGAAGCCATGTCTTACAACAGCAAGTGATTTCAATTATGTTCTTGCTTTGGTATCCATCTTGAATTAGGTTTTATTTATTTATTTGTTTGTTTATTTATTTATTTAAAGCAGCATTTCAGTAGGTTTCAATCATTTATTTAATCATTTCATATTTTCTACTAGAACAGCTAGCCTCTAAAAAGGGAAATGACACTCCATTTCTTCTCTGATCTTATAGGGAAAAGAGAGCAGTAAAGTTCATTGCTTTATGTTTTTTTTTTTTTTTTCCCAGGGTTGAAATGCTCTTTCTAAGGAACACTTCCAAATTTCAAGGTTTTCAAGGGTTTTTTAAAAATATATTTTGGTTTCTGGTCCGCTTATTCTCACAGTCATGTCTGGTTCTTTGTGAGCCTCTGGAATATAGCCTATCAAGCTCCTCTGTCCATGGGGGTTCTTCAGGCAAGAATACTGGAGTGGGTTGTTAGGCCACTCTTCTAGTGGCTCTCTCAGAGCAGATGGATTGTTTACTATCTAAACCACCAGGGAAACCTAGAGAATACTGGAGTGAGTGGCCCATTGCTTCTCCAGAGCATCCTCCCAAACCAGAAATCAAACTGGGGTCTCCTGCATGGCATCAGATTCTTAAGCAGGTTACCTACCAGGGAAGTGCTGGTTTCTGCTAAAAAGTGCCAATTGTCATTCCTTATTATGTGGACTCACTGATCATATGTCATGATTAAATAGGAGACAACTTTCAGTACGATGTTTCATACTTGACATGAAAAACAAATTTTTCTTTGAAGAAAATTATGCCATAATGACAAAATACCCAATACATTGTATATACTAAAATTAGGAAAAAATAAAAATAAACTCAAGGACCATGGCCTGGGAAGTGGTCTTCCATACAGTTTAAAGAGGAGTGTTCTGAAGCTGTAGGGGCAGAGCCAGTACACATAGAAAATTCTTTAAAGTTGAAAGTCCATGAATGAAACATATATTGTGGTAAAAGGATCCTGTTAACCACAAAATACAGGTGTGGCAACAGTGATGTTAGTGTTTTCCTAGGCAAGAATCTGGAATCATTAAACTTCTTCATTATCTTAACTAACTAGGAACACATAACTCCAAAGCACAGAAATGCACAATCTCATTTTCATATCCTGACTTCCCCAGAGGGTACACTGATGAGAGACAACTGCAACAGATTTTTACTTTCCCGTTCAAGTGAATACCCAGTGACTATTCTCCAAGGTTAAAGCAGATGTACAATATTTGCTTCCCAGGTCAAATAGGCTGTCTAGCATAAAGTTCAAGCAAAATTATATCAAGCCAGATATTCACTAATACTAAGTAGGTGAAAAGGTCTTCCATCTGTATGGAAATCAATTCTAAACATTTTATTTCTGAAGAGAAACCTTTTTCTCTTTCTTTGTTTATAGTAACTTTGTTTCTTTATATTTTACTTTACAATAGTGTATTGCTTTTGTCAGACATCAACATGAAGCCTCCACGGGTGTAGACGTGTTCCCAGTCCTAAACCCCCTCCCTCCGCCCTCCCCATACCATCCCTCTGGGTCAACGCAGTGCAACAGTCCCAAGCATCCTCTACTGCATCGAAGCTAGACTGGCGATTCTTTTCTTATATGACATTACACATGTTTCAATGCCATTCTTGCAAAACATCCCACCCTCTCCCTTTCCCACAGAGTCCAAAAGACTGTTCTATTCATCTCTGTCTCTTTTGCTGTCTCGCATGCAGGGTTATCATAACCATCTTTCTAAATTTCATATGTTTACAGTAACTTTAAACTGTATTCCATCACTCCAAGTTTGGATACACAGACTAGGGCCTCTACCTCTGCCACCAACAGTCCCTAGTTTCAGTTCCGCTCAGTTCAGTTCAGTTCAGTTCAGTTCAGTCACTCAGCCGTGTCTGACTCTTTGTGACCCCATGAAATGCAGCATGCCAGGCCTCCCTGTCCATCACCAACTCCCGGAGTTCACTCAGACTCACGTCCATCGAGTCCGTGATGCCATCCAGCCATCTCATGCTCTGTCGTCTCCTTCTCCTCCGGCCCCCAATCCCTCCCTTCATCAGAGTCTTTTCCAATGAGCCAACTCTTCACATGAGGTGGCCAAAGTACTGGAGTTTCCGCTTTAGCATCATTCCTTCCAAAGAAATCCCAGGGCTGATCTCCTTCAGAATGGACTGGTTGGATCTCCTAGCAGTCCAAGGGACTCTCAAGAGGCTTCTCCAGCACCATAGATCAAAAGCATCAATTTTTCAGGACTCAGCTTTCTTCACAGTCCAACTCATATCCATAAATGACCACAGGAAACACCATAGCCTTGACTAGACGGACCTAAGTCGGCAAAGTAATGTTTCTGCTTTTGAATATGCTATCTAGGTTGGTCATAACTTTTCTTTTAAGGAGTAAGCATCTTTTAATTTCATGGCTGCAGTCACCATCTGCAGTGATTTTGGAGCCCAAAAAATAAAGTCTGACACTGTTTCCACTGTTTCCCCATCTATTTCCCATGAAATGATTGGACCAGTAGTCATGATCTTCATTTTCCGAATGTTAAGCTTTAAGCTAACTTTTTCACTCTGCTCTTTTACTTGCATCAAGAGGCTTTTTAGTTCCTCTTCACTTTCTCCCATAAGGGTGGTGTCATCTACATATCTGAGGTGATTGAAATTTTTTCTGGCAATCTAGATTCCAGCCTGTGTTTCTTCCAGTCTAGCATTTCTCATGATGTACCCTGCATAGAAGTTAAATAAGCAGGGTGACAATATACAGCCTGACGTACTCCTTTTCCTATTTGGAACCAGTCTGTTTTTCCATATCCGGTTCTAAATGTTGCTTCCTGACCTGCATATAGATTTCTCAGGAGGCAGGTCAGGCATGGTCACCAATACCAATGAAAACCCAAGTTGTTTCAGATTACTCTCATCATGAATTAAAACAGCTGAATATGTATCTTGAATGGTTAAATTTCTACCAGCATTTTTTACCATATTTTTATAGATTTTTAAACATCTGATAATACTCTACTAAAGTGAAAGTGAAGTCGCTCAGTCATGTCCGACTCTTTGCGACCTCGTGGACTGTAGCCTTACAGGCTCCTCCATCTATTGGATTCTCAGGCAGGAATTCTGGAATGGTTTGCCATTTCCTTCTTCAGGGGATCTTCCTAACCCAGGATTGGAACCCAGGTCTCCATTTCAAGCAGACATTTTACCCTCTAAGCCACCAGGGAAGCCCAGTACTCTACTGATGTTGTAATGCATTCTAAAGCACATGAGGAATATGAAATCAAAAAAGATTAGAAAAATGTTGAAATTTCACTAAATGTTTTAAGAATGTTTCTGTTCCAGTTTTGCTATCATTTATCAGAGGCTATAAAATATAACTACATTTTTATTGTATGTATTTATGATGTTTCTGTCATCATCTTTTATGTATTTGGAGTTATGAATAATGTAAATGTTATATGAACATCTTAAAGACATCAGTTAAATCTTGGCTAAAATTAAAAAAAAAAAAAACACACCAGTTTTAGTTGAAAAAGTAGACCCCAGGTTTTATGAATCAGTTGCAAATAGGAAAGCATAAAATGATTATATTCAAAGAAATAATCTAATAATGAAATGTGTATTAAGTAGATGTCTATTTCGTGATGACTTTGTAGTTTATAGGCCGTTTGTAAAGCTGACAACATATTTCATAGAAGTGCTGTTGTCTCTCTAACATTTTGTTTAGTTTTGCCAAAGATTCCTTGTGGCTAAATTAATACTGTGGAGATACAACTGACAGTTATTTTCTTTGGTAAGAATGTAAAATGCACCAGTTGCATAGTATGTTATTTGAGACCTGAAGTTTGTCAGCACTGAGCTGGGGTTGAAAGCAAGGAATCTAACCAAAGTGAACACTGAAATACTAAGCTGCACAGATGTAAGCCTGTCCTTAGAAGGAAAAGAGAATAGTTTTCTGGAGCTGTGACTAAGCAGCTCAGTTGAGGAAAAGACTAAAACAATGGTAATGAAAAGAGTCTGTGTTAGTTTGGGAATTTTGTTTATGATTATATGTTCTACATCAGAATCCCAGTTCTTGCCAGAGTCATTTATCCTGGTGATTTACTAGAGTGCCACTCCCGTGATCAGATTGAGTCCAAAGAATTTGACTGAGTACCACCCTTCTCTCTTTAGGAGGAAATAAGATGCTAAACTCCAATGAAAATGAATGCTGCTGCTTCTAAGTCGCTTCAGTCGTGTCTGATTCTGTGCGACCACACAGAGGGCAGCCCACCAGGTTCCTCTGTGCCTGGGATTCTCCAGGCAAGAATAATGGAGTGGATGGCCTTTTCCCTCTCCAGTGCATGCATGCATGCTAAGTCGCTTCACTCGTGTCCAACTTTGCAACCCTATGGACAGCAGCCCTCCAGGCTTCTCTGATCACAGGATTCTCCAGGCAAGAATACCATTTTCTTCTCCCATTAAAATGAATGTTAATTTAAAACATTAAAACAAGAGTAGCTTGTATAACATGTGATGTTCTCACGGCGATCATAGTGATTCAGTGAAAACAGATAGGAATTGAGAAACCAATCTGGGTTGTGTCCTTAACTTCAGTTCAAAAGGATTCATTTTCTGAGTAGTGTAAAGAAGATCCCTTGTGCATTATTATAAGAATTAATTTTTCTGTAGATCTGATGTTCTTTTCACTTACAGATCTGAATTGAACTCAGAGGTCTGAGGATCGTGCTACAGTTGGAATATTGGTCATCAGCTGTTAAGAAGAGTAACACTTCAGTATGAATGTAATTTAAAGCACACTGTGCCTTAAATACCCTCTCTGGTGTTCTTGCCTGGAGAATCCCAGGGATGGGGGAGCCTGGTGAGCTGCCGTCTCTGGGGTTGCACAGAGTCGGACACGACTGAAGCTACTTAGCAGCAGCAGCAGTGCCTTAAATAAGCAATGGTGTGTTTTCATTGTTTTAAAGTATCATATTTCTTTTAAAAACTTATGGAGCTGAATTATTTTGAGGGAAATGTTAACACTTGTTTTTTTCAATATAATGGAACTTAGGGGTAAAGATCACAATCTCTGCTTAAAACACTGGGAAGAAAGAAGGAAGAGAAAATATTCCTCCCCTGTTTTGTCTCCAGTTAACAGACGTTTTGAATAAATTGTTTCATCATCATAAGCCATAGTATGAACTCGTCTGTTTGCAGAGTCTTTCTATATATTCAACTTATTTATATATATTCTTGAGACTTTTGGTAGAAATCAAGGAAAGCAGAAATACGCACTTGAAGTTAATAAAAGAGGCTATTTTCTTAAAAAACATTGCCCGAGTGTAGTCTTATACCATTTGCTAACATATATTCTTGTCATCATTTTGTGTTGCCACTATCATAAGAAGGGCGTTTCCAAAGTAAAGCTTACAGAAGACAGACTGGAGTCATAAGCTTCAATTCATGTGATTAGAAGTTGCAGAAATTCTATACTAAGTAATCCTCATGCTTCTTAACATTGAAAGTTTTGATCTGTTTGTTGAGAGTGTTTTTACTTAGCATTTTAAATATTTCTCAGGTACAACAGCCATTAAGGATAAAAAAAAAAAAGCTGAATGATCGTTTACAGATAGAATAGATTGGATGCCATTTTATCCTCAAAAGTCATATGTGTTGTAAGCAAATAGTGCTGAATTTGATGAATCAAATAATTATGTTGTGCAAGTGAAAATCTAATTTCATAACTAAATTCTAGAAACTAAGACTTTCATAAGTTTATCCCTTAGTTGAGTTAAGGGAAAGGAAGGAACATCCACTGAAAAATTCGAGAAAGTTGCACGCAGTGTATTTTGGCCTTATTTTTGTCACTGGTGTATTTTTGTGTGTGCGTATTTTCCCGCAAATTTGGATAGCAACCTTGTTTTTTACCAGTGTGCTTTGAATATATCCTCTCTAGTAAGATGAAATGAAGGGAAATCAACCCTGAATATTCAGTGGAAGAACTGATGCTGAAGCTCCAGTGCTTTGGCCTCCTGATGAGAAGAGTCAACTCACTGGGAAGCAAACAAACAACAAAACAAACAAACAAACAAAAATCCTGATCCTGGGAAATATTGAAGGCAGGAGCAGAAGGCATGACAGAGGATGGGATGGTTGGATGGTATCAGCAACTCAATGGAATGAGTTTGAGCAAGCTTCTGGAGACGGTGATGGACAGGGCAGCCTGGCATACTGAAGTTCATAGGGTCACAGGAAGTCACACACGACTGAGCAACTGAACAACAAAAGCCAGGCAGGGTCTTTCTGTACAGCTGGCTGAACCTCAATAGGGCTTTTTTGAATTTTTGGAGGAGGGTAGAACATAATTTTTTAGCCAGATCCCTTGCTGCAACACATCTGGAATATTTTGTGTTCATAGACAATTTTCTTTGCAATTTTTCTGGGTGGTGCTTGGGAGTCAGTATTCCTCGCAATGATGGATGCTGTCTCTCTCAGTGCCAGCTGAACTGAACTTTGGATCATGACCTCTGTTTCAGGAGGCAACCCTTGCAACTGCTCTGGCTTTTTGAATGATTGATGATTCTTGGTTTGGTTCTGTGTCTTTTCCTTCAGGTTCAAATACTGTAGCCAGCACATGGAACATGGAAAGACCAGAAACCAAAATATATTTTTAAAAAACCCTTGAAAACCTTGAAATTTGGAAGTATTCCTTAGAAAGAGCATTTTAACCCTGAAAAAAAAAAAAAACATAAAGCAATGAACTTTACTACTCTCTTTTCCCTCTAAGATCAAAGGAGAAATGGAGTGTCATTTCCCTTTTTAGAGGCTAGTTGTTCTACTAGAAAATATGAAATGATTAAATAAATGATTGAAACCTACTGAAATGCTGCTTTCAAATAAATAAATAATAAACAAATAAATAAAACCTAATTCAAGACGGCTACCAAAGCAAGAACATAATTGAAATCGCTTGCTGTTGTAAGACATGGCTTCAAAGAGAACTAAATAAATGTATATAATGACTGACTAAATTTTCTGGCGATATATTATAAAAATTTACAGTCAATATTGTAAAGGATTTTTACACAGAATAAAATAAAAATGCCTTTTACTTATGCATAATTTTAATAATCAAAAGCACTGACTACTTTTCAGACATTCCAGGCCAAGGTCATTTAAACAAACTATATACTTTATCTGCCAAAACAACATGGTGGTGGTGGTTGTAATTAGTTGCTTAGTCATTTCCGTCTCTTTTTCATCAACCTGGACCATAGACCACCAGGCTCCTCTGCCCATGGGATTTCCCAGGCAAGAATACTGAGGCTGGTTTTCATTCTCTCTTCCGGAAGATCTATTTTCCCAACTCAGGGATTTCTCAACCCTGGGTCATGTACTTTGGCAAGTGGACTCTTTATCACTGAGCCACCAGGAGAATACCCCAAAGCAACACAGTATCTACTTAAGAAGTACATCTTGGCTTTCATATGCACGGTATCAAACTTCCAGCCTATATAGTCTGCGTTTGTTCAGAACTACCTTAGTGATCCATCGATTAATAGTCAGCTTCCCAACGATCCTTGTCTGGGAAGATCCCACATGCTGAAGTGGAACTAAGCTCATGGGCCACAACTCAGGAGCTCATGTGCCAAAACTAGAGCCAGTGTTCTCCAACAAAAGAAACATTACAATGGGAAGGCTATGCAGCGTAGTGAAGTGCACCACACCACTTGCCTCAGCTAGAGAAAGCCCTTGAACATCCATGACTACCTGGCCCCACCAAAATAAATGCAATTTTAAAAATAACAAAAATTCATGTCAATGTGTGGCAAAACCAATACAGTATTGTAAAGTAAAATAAAGTAAAATTAAAAATTAAAAAAATAAATAAAATGGAAAAATAAATAAATAAATAAGACCTTAAAAAAAAACAGTGAGTTTAGCAGAGAATTTAGTTACATATATTTAGCAACAAGCAAATGTAATTTGCATGTTGAACGCGCAAAAATACTTATTTTTCAAAACATGATAGAATGATACTGATTAGAAGAAATTTATCACAGAATAAAAATATTCTAGGCAATAGTTCAGCAGGATGAGAGGTAAGGGTATCCCAACCATTAGAGTTCAAATTTGTGGTGTGAATGTCTAAAAGCCTATGCAACATCATGTTGGTCAAATAATTCGAGTATACATATATCTACCTAAGCTGTTAGCTATCTCTTCTGCACCTTTATATGTCATTCTAAAATAATGTGTAGGTTTGTTTTGTTTGTTTTAGTTTCTGAGGAGACTTCTCATTCTGTCCACATGCTAGGAAAGTTTTAATATATTTTCCATTAATATAATTCAAGTTTCATCTACTCTAAGCTTTCATACCATTAATCCCATATTGATTTCCTTTAGCAGGCTCTAGTGATGTTCTTCAAGCTGTTTTAGCCATTAATTTGGGTATAATGCTCACTGATTTGAATAGCAAATTAACACTTTTCTAATGTGCTTTTAGACTGTGGTGAGCTGTTCTGTTTCAGGGTTTTGGTTGGAAAACCCTGCCTTATTGTTAGGGCTGCAGTATCTTCTGACACCAAAGGAAAGACTACAAATATTCCAAACAAATTTGATTATAGTAATGAACATTTTCTAAAGTATTACAGAGTTCCTCATCAAAATATTTATTCCCATGGAAAAAATACCCCCAGCTCCTTAAGTACATCATGATTTTATTAAGGGAATCTGTGAGAACTGACATGTCTCTGTGCATCTTGACTTCATCAACACACCTCTCTGGGGTGAAAAAACAATTTAGAATTCACATACTTCAGGAAAGCCATATTTAAATATGGAAAAAGCTTGTTTCAATAACAGCTGTATGAGAAGTGGATTGATATTTTTTCTCTATTTGTCTCTGAACATCTTCCTGAAAGTTGTGTCTTCACTTCCTACTGAAATGTTTTATTCTGCTGTTGTTCAGTTGCCCAGGCATAGTAACTCTCTGCAACATAATAAGGAATGTTATGTTCCTCATTATGCAGCACGCCGCACCTCACTGTCCATCAATAACTCCCAGAGTTTGCTCAAATTCAGGTGCAACAAATTAGTTGTACCATCCGACCATCTCATCGTCTGTTAGGCGCTTCTTCTGCACTCAAGCTTTTCCCAGCATCAGGGTCTTTTCCTATAGTTAGTTATTTGCATCGGTGGCGAAAGTATCAGAGTTTCAGCTTCAGCAAAAGTACTTCCAATGAATTTTCAGGGCTGATTTCCATCAGGATTGGCTGCTTTGATCACCTTGAAGTCCAAGGGACTCACAAGAGACTTCTCCAACACCACAGTTCAAAATCATCAATTATTCCATGCACAACTTCCTGCATAGTCCACCTCTCCCATCCATGCATGAGTAATGGAAACTATATAGGTATGATCTGATCGACCATTCATTTCAAAGTAATGCCTCTGCTTTTGAATATGCTCTTTAGATGGTTACAGCTTTTCTTCATAGGATCTAGCACCT
>NW_017189822.1:0-2500 GCF_001704415.2 Capra hircus | reverse complement strand
TCCACTGTGTAATCATAAGGGATTGGTTTTGGTCAACCCAATGGTCTAGTGGTTTTCCATACTTTCTTCAATTTAAGGCTGAAGTTTCTTTAAGGCATTGCTCATCTGAGCCATGTCACTGCTCAGTCTTGTTTTTTCTGACTGCATAGAGCTTCTCCATCTTCGGCTGCAAAGAACATAATCAGTCTGATTTCAGCATTGACCGTCTCAAGAGTCATCTCTTGTGTTGTTGAAAGAGGATGTTTTCTATCAATGGTGAGTTCTCTTAGGGAATTCTGTTACCTTTGCCATACTTCCTAGGTACTCCAAGGTCCACCTTGCCTGTTATTCCAGGTATCTCTTGATTTCTTACTTTCTCTAGTAGGCAACGAATGTGGGCAGTATAAGCCCTCATTCCTCTGCCTTTTCTAAATCCACCGTATATATTTGGAACGTCTTGGTTCAAATACGTTGAGGCCTAGCACAAAGAATTTTGAGCATTATCTTGCTTAGTATGTGAAATGAGCACAATAATGCAGTACTTTGAATAATTTTCAGCATTACCCTTTGATGTGGGGATCAGTACATGGTCATGTGTACACTAGAGCTTGCTCAGTAGTGGAATAATGTGTATTCCATAGTGCAAACCCAGAAGTTGGATCATGTATGCCATATAATGTCAACTCAGTAGAGGTAGGATGCTACTTTCAGAATGCAAGCTCAGTAGCTGTGCTAAGCCTGCTGTAGAACACTGGTTCAGCAATGGTAAGATGTGTGCTCTAGAATACAGGATCAATAGTGTTGTCACATTTCCTCCAGAGTTTAGCCACTGCAGAAGGGGCATGTGTGCTTAGAATGGGGTCTTAATAGTGGTGAGATGCATGCTCTACATCTCAGTCTCAGCAGAAGAGAGATAAGTTCTCTAGAGTGTAAGTTAGTACTTACAAGACACTTGGTGTGATGACCTGTCGTACCCAAAGGAGCAGTGGAAGTTGTCGCAGCACTGAAACACTGAATGGTGAAAAAGTACTTGGTGTGTTTGAACCACAGTAGACAAAGAAGCATTCCAAGAATGGTTTACCTATGATTTGCAGGATGGTGGTAATTACTGAGTGTGTTCCATCTAATGTAGATGGAGATGCGCTGAAGCCATGTCATAAAACTGAACCAGTGATAGTTACAGTCTCTTAATCTTGCCTGAGCTATTTGGATGCAGAAACACTAAAAATTCACAGTACTGAAGCACTGGAATTCGATAAATTATTGGCTGTGTCTTCCAAGAAAGGATGATAAAGCACTTGAATTGTATCACATAGCTGAAAGACTGGATGTTGATGAATACTGGGTGTATTTGACTTGGGGTAGGAAGGGGACTCGTTTAACCATATGACAGCCCTAAAACACAGGATGGTGAACAATGTATGCGTGTGTATGAACTGGTATCTACAGAAACAATTGAAACATATCAAAGAACTCAACAGTTGGTGGTGAACAACTTCTAGGTGTGTTTGAACCAGAGTATATGAAACAAGACTTGAAGAATGTAACAGAACTGAAACAACTGATGGTGATAAACTTTGCATGCATTCAACACGGCGTAGAAGAAGAAGCACTTGAAACATGTCACAGCACGGAAACACCAACGGTCATAAGCTACTGGATATGTTTCAGCTCAAGTGGATTTGAGAAATATTTGAAGCAAGTCACACAACTGAAACACTGCATGTTTATAAACGACTGCATGTACTTGGTATGGAGTGAATGAAGAAAACACTTGAAGCATGTGACATCACTGAAGCACTGATTGAGAACACGGACTATGTTTGAGCTGGAATGGACACAGAGTCTTCAGAATCATTTCATAGTTCTGAACACTAGCACTAGATGGGGAAAAAACTACTGAGTTTGCTTGACACAGGAGTGGATGAAGAAGCAGTTGACATTGTGTCACAGCAGTGAAACAAGATGGTTATAAATGGTGAGTGTATTGACGTTAGTGGGACCAAGAACATATTTAATCTTATCAAAGTCCTGAAACACTGGAGCATGGTGCACTTCTGGCTGTGTATGCCTCAGTGTGCACAGACGAAATTTCAAATCATGTCACAGCGCTGAAACGCTTGTATGGAGCTGAAAGACTGTCTAGATCTAAAGTGCATGATGAAGCTCTTTAAGCATATCACTTCATGTATACACTGGATGGCGACAAACTACGGAGTTTGGTTTATGGGTGAGCATGAAGAAGCCATTGGGTCATGCTCCAAACTAAAACACTGGCTGTTTCTAAGTACTAGAAATTTTACACCAGGATTACTGTAGAAGCATTTGAAGACTGTCAGTGTACTGAAGCAATCGATGGTGATAAATGACTATGTTAACCTGGAGTGGGTGAGGAAGTACTCGAATCCAGTGGCAGCCGTGGAACACTGTGTATTGATCAACCCCGGGATTTTTTTTTTTTCTACTGACTTCATTAAGGAAGAATTGAAATTGGTCATATGTCACAGCACTGGACACTGGT
>NW_017189821.1:0-27611 GCF_001704415.2 Capra hircus | reverse complement strand
CTGGCCCGATCGCCATTTCAGTCGGCTCCGAGACTGCCAACAAGGCAGAAGACATGGTTCTGCTCCGCCGAGTCCGAGTTCCCTTACCTGTGGTCCACAGCCCTGCGCTCTGCTCGCTGGATGCCAATCGACGGGGACCCAGGAGCCCACGAAACGAGCAGTCCCAGCTGCAATGGCGAGCCCTGAGAGCACAACTGGGGACCCCTGGCCCCGAGGCGCCGCCATGTTCACCCCGCCCACAGACCCGCTCCCGTGAGCCGCGCCCCTGACCAGCCGCCCAGGCTCGCCCCGCCCCGAGCGCGCACGGTGCGCCCCGCCCCCACGCCCCCTGCCAGGCCAGGCCCGCGGGACCGCGACTGCCTCCAGGGGAAACACAAGGACAAGCAGATCCACCCCACCGAGACAACCCAAGCTTTTTCTCAGCTGCATCTGTCTATGATTTAGGGATAAGAAGCAAAGATGACCTAGGACAGCCATGATATTCTATAGAGCCAGACCCTGGCGCGCAGAGGCTTGAAGAGGGCCCGGGAGCGCTGCCTGAAACAGCAAGCCTCTGTAGCATAGCGGTTAGGCAGGCTGGTAAGTCAGGCAGACTAGGGTCTGTAGGTCAGGAGTTCAAGTCCCGGGTTTAACTCTTTCCCTTTTAGGGGGCGGGGGACCACAAGAGGCCGGGGCTTAGACCAGAAAAGTTTCTTTTGATTTTAGAGGTTTATTGTGAAGCTTAGGGTTAGGGTTCGGGCAACCCCCCAACTCGCTCGGGTTCGGGTTCGGGGTTAGGGTTAGAATTCGGGGAACCCCCCTCTTCTTAGAGTTCGGGTTTGGGTTAGGGTTCAGGTCAGGGTCAGGGTTCAGGTTACGGTTAGGGCTTAAAGTGAGCGCTAATGGGGCCCATAGTTCTTTATTAGCCTGCCCTGGCGGGCCGAGGCTTGAAGAGTGCCTGGGAGCAGCATGAAACCCGGGGGGCTTTGTTAGCATAGCGGTTAGGCTGACGGCCGAGTAAACATGCAATCTGGCTTTGTGGGTCAGAAGTTCCAGTCCGGGCTTGCCTTTTTTGCTTTGAGCGGATGGGGGACCGCAAGGGGCGGGGCTTAGGCCAGAAAAGTTTCTTTTTCTTTTAGAGTTTTATTGTTAGGGTTAGGGTTAGGGTTAGGGTGCCGGCATCCCCTCAACTTGTTAGGGTTCAGGTTCAGAGTTCGGGTTACGGGAATCCCCTCCCTTCTTAGGGTTTGGATTCGGGTTCGGGTTAGGGTTCAGGGGTTCGGGTTTGGGGTTTGGAGTTCAGGGTTTGGGGTTCCGGGTTCGCGGTTCTCGTTTGGGGTTTGGGGTTCCGATTAGGGGTTCAAGGTTCAGCTTAGGGGTTTGGGGTTTGGGGATCAGGTTATGGGTTCTCGGTTCAGATTAGGGGTTTGCAGTTGGGGTTTGGGGTTTGAGGATCGGGTTAAGGGTTTGGGGTTTGGGGCTCGCGGTTTGAGTTTGGGGCTTGGGTTTGGGGTTTGGGGATCAGGTTAGGGGTTCTCGGATTGGTTTAGAGGTTCGCAGTTGGGGTTTGGGGTTTGAGGTTAGGGTTAGGGGTTTGGGGTTTGAGGTTCACGGTTGGGGTTGGGGATTTGGGATTCGGGTTAGGGGTTTGGGGTTCGGGTTTGGGTTTGGGAGTTTGGGTTAGGGGTTCGCGGTTAGGATTTGGGGTTTGGGGTTCGGGGTAGGGATTCTCGGTTCGGGTTAGGGGTTGGCAGTTTAGGTTAAGGCTTAGGGGTTTGGGGTTTGGAGTTTGGGATTTGGGTGAGGGGTTCGCGGTTTGGGGTTCCAGTTATGGGTTTGGGGTTTGGGTTGAGGGTTGGGGGTTGGGGATTAGGGGTTCGGTTTCTGGGTTGACGGTTTGGGTTAGGGATTAGGGGTTTAGGATTTGGGTTTGGGGTTTGGGGATTCGGGTTTGAGGTTCCGATTAGGGGTTGAGTATGTGAGGTTTGTGGTTCGGGGGTCGAGATTTGAGGTTTGGGGTTTGGGGTTCAGGGGATTGGGTTCATGGTTTGGGGTTGGGGGTGTGAGGTGCAGTTTCGAGTTTTGCTGTTCGGGTTAGGAATTAGGGGTTGGCAGTTCGGGGTTCGGCTTAGAGGTTTGGGGTGTGCGGTTTTGGATTTGAGGTTTGGGGTTCCGGTTAGGGGTTTGGGGTTTGGGGTTCGGGTTAGCAGTTTGGAGTTTGGGTTTGGGGGTTGGGGTTTCGGGGTTTAGGGTTCGGTTTTGGTGTTTGCGGTTTGGGATTGGGGTTTGGGGATTTGGGGTTCAGGTTAGGGGTTTGCGATTCGCGGTTAGGGGTTTGGGGTTCGGGTTCGGGGTGTGGGGTGGGGGTACAGGTTAGGGGTTTGGGTTCAGGGTTTGGGGTTCGGTTTAGGGGTGTGCGGTTTGGGTTTGGGTTTGGGGTTCGGGCTAGTGGTTTGGGGTTCGGGGTTGGGTTCTGGATTGGGGTTCGGAGTTATGGATTCGGGGTTTGGGCTACGTGTTTCAGGATTTGCGGTTCGGGGCTTGAGGGTCGGGGTTTGGGTTTGGGGTTTAGGGCTCGGGTTAGGGGTTTGGGTTAGGGTTAGGGGTTCACGGTACGGGTTAGGTGTTTGGGGTTCGGAGTTTGGGGATTGGGTTAGGGGTTTTGAGTTCGGGTAAGGGGTTTGGAGTTCCCTGTTCAGGGTTTGGGGTTTGCGGTTGGGATAGGGGTTCAGATTCAGGATATGGGGTTTGGGGTTCGGGTACCATGTTTGGGTATGTGGTTCGGGGTTTGGGGTATGTGGTTCATTGTTTGGGGGTTTGAAAGCCCTCCTTGCAGGGAGCTAGGTGCGCCTCCAGTACGGCAGAGCTCTGGCTCTGCTCAGAGCCCCGATCTGGCAGAGTTCCCGTCGCGAGGCTGCTCTGCCATGGGCGAGCCTTGCCCAGACTTACCTTGCTTTTAGGCTCCCTCCCTAGGAAGGAGCAGGCTGTGTGAGGCTGGGAGACGCCACTGGCGCCTTCCTTGGCTTCAGCTCTTCCCCTGCCTTGCCTTTGCACTTAGGTCCCAAGCCGTCCTTGAGGAGGGCTTAGGGGCTGGTGGGTTGCACACTGCCAAGGGCTCCAGCAGTGAGAGTTCTGTCAGGAGGGATCGAAAGGGCAACAGCAGGGCTCCTTCAGCGGTTGCTTGGCCGCCCAGACTCAGCGCCACACGGAGAGCACCAGGTTCCAAGGGCCCCTGGCTGGGTTTTGCAGCCCCGAACACCCAGAGGCTGACTCCTTGGGTGCCTAGAAAAGTGTGTGACAGACGTAGGTTCCCCAGCACTCTCCTCCCCAGCAGAGACATGTGCAGGTGGTTGGGGCCTGATCCTGCGTGTCTGGGTTCCTGCCCACAGCCCCAACTCAGGGGAAGCAGCCCCTGAGGCAAGACCTGCTGGAGGAGCCCTGCGCCCCGCCTGATAGGCGAGATGCACAGCCAGCAGGGAAGCGAGCCTCCTCGGGGGAAGAGGAGGCAGCCCAGCCCCGTCAAGTTGAAAGCCCTGCTTGCACGGAGCTAAGTGCGCCTCCAGTACGGCAGAGCTCTAGCTCTGCTCAGAGCCCCGATCTGGCAGAGTTCCTGGCGCGAGGCTGCTCTGCCGGGGGCTAGCCTTGCCCAGACTTGCCTTGCTTTTAGGCTGCCTCTCCAGGAAGGAGCAGGCAGCAGGAGCCTGGGAGTCGCCACTGGCGCCTTTCTTGCCTCAGCTCCAATCCTGCCTTGCCTTTGCACTTAGGTCCCAGTCCTCCTTAAGGAGAGCTTAGGGGCTGGTGGTTGCACACTGCCAAGGGCTCCAGCAGTGAGAATCTCTGTCAGAGGGAAGGGAAGGGCAACTGCAGGGCTCCTCCAGCGGTTGCTTGGCCGCCCAGATTCAGCGCCACACGGAGAGCACCAGGCTCCCAGGTCCCCTGGCTGGGGTTTTCAGCCCCGCACACACGGAGGCTGATTCCTTGGGTGCCCAGAAAGTGTATGACAGACGTAGGTTCCCTAGCACTCTCCTCCCCAGCAGAGACATGTGCAGGTGTTTGGGGCCTGATCCTGCGTGTCTGGGTTCCTGCCCACAGCCCCAACTCAGGGGAAGCAGCCCCTGAGGCAAGACCTGCTGGAGGAGCCCTGCGCCCCCGCCTGATAGGCGAGTGCACAGCCAGCAGGGAAGCGAGCCTCCTCGGGGGAAGAGGAGGCAGCAAGTCCCCGTCAAGCTGAAATCCCTGCTTACACGAAGCTAAGTGCGACTCCAGTACGGCAGATCTCTAGCTCTGTTCAGAGGCCCGATCTGGCAGAGTTCCTGGCACCAAGATGCTCTGCCATAGGCGAGCCTTGCGCAGACTTGCCTTGCTTTAAGGCTCCCTCCCCAGGAAGGAGCAGGCTGTGTGAGGCTCGGAAACGCCACTGGCGCCTTCCTGGCTTCAGCTCTACCCCTGCCTTGCCTTTGCACTTAGGTCCCAAGCGTCCTTGAGGAGGGCTTAGGGGCTGGTGGGTTGCACACTGCCAAGGGCTCCAGCAGTGAAAGCTCTGTCAGAGGGAAGCGAAGGGCAACAGCAGGGCTCCTTCAGCGGTTCCTTGGCCGCCCAGACAAAGCTCCGCACGGAGAGCACCAGGTTCCAAGGGCCCCTGGCTGGGTTTTGCATCCCCACACTCCCAGAGGCTGACTCCGTGGGTGCCTAGAAAGTGTGTGAGAGACGTAGGTTCCCTAGCACTCTCCTCCCCAGCAGAGACATGTGCAGGTGGTTGGGGCCTGATCCTGCGTGTCTGGGTTCCCGCCCACAGCCTCAACTCAGGGGAAGCAGCCCCTGAGGCAAGACCTGCTGGAGGAGCCCTGCGCGCCCGCCTGATAGGCGAGAGCACAGCCAGCAGTGTAGCGAGCCTCCTCGGGAGAAGAGGAGGCAGCCGAGCCCAGTCAAGAGGAAAGCCCTGCTTGCACGGAGCTAAGTGGGCCTCCAGTACGGCAGAGCTCTAGCTCTGCTCAGAGCCCCGATCTGGCAGAGTTTCTGGCGCGAGGCTGCTCGGCCGGGGGCTCGCCTTGCCCAGACTTGCCTTGCTTTTAGGCTCCCTCCCCAGGAAGGAGCTGTCTGAGCGAGCCTGGGAGACGCCACTGGTGCCTTCCTTGCCTCAGCTCCAATCCTGCCTTGCCTTTGCACATAGGTGCCAGGCGTCGTTGGGGAGGGCTTAGGGGGTGGTGGGTTGCACACTGCCAAGGGCTTCAGCAGTGAGAGCTCTGTCAGAGGGAAGGGAAGGGCAACTGCAGGGCTCCTCCAGCGGTTTCTAGGCCGCCTAGAATCAGCGCCGCACCGGAGAGCACCAGGCTCCCAGGGCCCCTGGCTGGGGTTTTCAGCCCCGCACACACGGAGGCTGATTCCTTGGGTGCCCAGAAAGTGTATGACAGACGTAGGTTCCCTAGCACTCTCCTCCCCAGCAGAGACATGTGCAGGTGGTTGGGGCCTGATCCTGCGTGTCTGGGTTCCTGCCCACAGCCCCAACTCAGGGGAAGCAGCCCCTGAGGCAAGACCTGCTGGAGGAGCCCTGCGCCCCCGCCTGATAGGCGAGTGCACAGCCAGCAGGGAAGCGAGCCTCCTCGGGGGAAGAGGAGGCAGCCCAGCCCCGTCAAGTTGAAAGCCCTGCTTGCACGGAGCTAAGTGCGCCTCCAGTACGGCAGAGCTCTAGCTCTGCTCAGAGCCCCGATCTGGCAGAGTTCCTGGCGCGAGGCTGCTCTGCCGGGGGCTAGCCTTGCCCAGACTTGCCTTGCTTTTAGGCTGCCTCTCCAGGAAGGAGCAGGCAGCAGGAGCCTGGGAGTCGCCACTGGCGCCTTTCTTGCCTCAGCTCCAATCCTGCCTTGCCTTTGCACTTAGGTCCCAGTCCTCCTTAAGGAGAGCTTAGGGGCTGGTGGGTTGCACACTGCCAAGGGCTCCAGCAGTGAGAATTCTGTCAGAGGGAAGGGAAGGGCAACTGCAGGGCTCCTCCAGCGGTTGCTTGGCCGCCCAGATTCAGCGCCACACGGAGAGCACCAGGCTCCCAGGTCCCCTGGCTGGGGTTTTCAGCCCCGCACACACGGAGGCTGATTCCTTGGGTGCCCAGAAAGTGTATGACAGACGTAGGTTCCCTAGCACTCTCCTCCCCAGCAGAGACATGTGCAGGTGTTTGGGGCCTGATCCTGCGTGTCTGGGTTCCTGCCCACAGCCCCAACTCAGGGGAAGCAGCCCCTGAGGCAAGACCTGCTGGAGGAGCCCTGCGCCCCCGCCTGATAGGCGAGTGCACAGCCAGCAGGGAAGCGAGCCTCCTCGGGGGGAAGAGGAGGCAGCAAGTCCCCGTCAAGCTGAAATCCCTGCTTACACGAAGCTAAGTGCGACTCCAGTACGGCAGATCTCTAGCTCTGTTCAGAGGCCCGATCTGGCAGAGTTCCTGGCACCAAGATGCTCTGCCATAGGCGAGCCTTGCGCAGACTTGCCTTGCTTTAAGGCTCCCTCCCCAGGAAGGAGCAGGCTGTGTGAGGCTCGGAAACGCCACTGGCGCCTTCCTGGCTTCAGCTCTACCCCTGCCTTGCCTTTGCACTTAGGTCCCAAGCGTCCTTGAGGAGGGCTTAGGGGCTGGTGGGTTGCACACTGCCAAGGGCTCCAGCAGTGAAAGCTCTGTCAGAGGGAAGCGAAGGGCAACAGCAGGGCTCCTTCAGCGGTTCCTTGGCCGCCCAGACAAAGCTCCGCACGGAGAGCACCAGGTTCCAAGGGCCCCTGGCTGGGTTTTGCATCCCCACACTCCCAGAGGCTGACTCCGTGGGTGCCTAGAAAGTGTGTGAGAGACGTAGGTTCCCTAGCACTCTCCTCCCCAGCAGAGACATGTGCAGGTGGTTGGGGCCTTATCCTGCGTGTCTGGGTTCCCGCCCACAGCCTCAACTCAGGGGAAGCAGCCCCTGAGGCAAGACCTGCTGGAGGAGCCCTGCGCGCCCGCCTGATAGGCGAGAGCACAGCCAGCAGTGTAGCGAGCCTCCTCGGGAGAAGAGGAGGCAGCCGAGCCCAGTCAAGAGGAAAGCCCTGCTTGCACGGAGCTAAGTGGGCCTCCAGTACGGCAGAGCTCTAGCTCTGCTCAGAGCCCCGATCTGGCAGAGTTTCTGGCGCGAGGCTGCTCGGCCGGGGGCTCGCCTTGCCCAGACTTGCCTTGCTTTTAGGCTCCCTCCCCAGGAAGGAGCTGTCTGAGCGAGCCTGGGAGACGCCACTGGTGCCTTCCTTGCCTCAGCTCCAATCCTGCCTTGCCTTTGCACATAGGTGCCAGGCGTCGTTGGGGAGGGCTTAGGGGGTGGTGGGTTGCACACTGCCAAGGGCTTCAGCAGTGAGAGCTCTGTCAGAGGGAAGGGAAGGGCAACTGCAGGGCTCCTCCAGCGGTTTCTAGGCCGCCTAGAATCAGCGCCGCACCGAGAGCACCAGGCTCCCAGGGCCCCTGGCTGGGGTTTTCAGCCCCGCACACACGGAGGCTGATTCCTTGGGTGCCCAGAAAGTGTATGACAGACGTAGGTTCCCTAGCACTCTCCTCCCCAGCAGAGACATGTGCAGGTGGTTGGGGCCTGATCCTGCGTGTCTGGGTTCCTGCCCACAGCCCCAACTCAGGGGAAGCAGCCCCTGAGGCAAGACCTGCTGGAGGAGCCCTGCGCCCCCGCCTGATAGGCGAGTGCACAGCCAGCAGGGAAGCGAGCCTCCTCGGGGGAAGAGGAGGCAGCCCAGCCCCGTCAAGTTGAAAGCCCTGCTTGCACGGAGCTAAGTGCGCCTCCAGTACGGCAGAGCTCTAGCTCTGCTCAGAGCCCCGATCTGGCAGAGTTCCTGGCGCGAGGCTGCTCTGCCGGGGGCTAGCCTTGCCCAGACTTGCCTTGCTTTTAGGCTGCCTCTCCAGGAAGGAGCAGGCAGCAGGAGCCTGGGAGTCGCCACTGGCGCCTTTCTTGCCTCAGCTCCAATCCTGCCTTGCCTTTGCACTTAGGTCCCAGTCCTCCTTAAGGAGAGCTTAGGGGCTGGTGGGTTGCACACTGCCAAGGGCTCCAGCAGTGAGAATTCTGTCAGAGGGAAGGGAAGGGCAACTGCAGGGCTCCTCCAGCGGTTGCTTGGCCGCCCAGATTCAGCGCCACACGGAGAGCACCAGGCTCCCAGGTCCCCTGGCTGGGGTTTTCAGCCCCGCACACACGGAGGCTGATTCCTTGGGTGCCCAGAAAGTGTATGACAGACGTAGGTTCCCTAGCACTCTCCTCCCCAGCAGAGACATGTGCAGGTGTTTGGGGCCTGATCCTGCGTGTCTGGGTTCCTGCCCACAGCCCCAACTCAGGGGAAGCAGCCCCTGAGGCAAGACCTGCTGGAGGAGCCCTGCGCCCCCGCCTGATAGGCGAGTGCACAGCCAGCAGGGAAGCGAGCCTCCTCGGGGGAAGAGGAGGCAGCAAGTCCCCGTCAAGCTGAAATCCCTGCTTACACGAAGCTAAGTGCGACTCCAGTACGGCAGATCTCTAGCTCTGTTCAGAGGCCCGATCTGGCAGAGTTCCTGGCACCAAGATGCTCTGCCATAGGCGAGCCTTGCGCAGACTTGCCTTGCTTTAAGGCTCCCTCCCCAGGAAGGAGCAGGCTGTGTGAGGCTCGGAAACGCCACTGGCGCCTTCCTGGCTTCAGCTCTACCCCTGCCTTGCCTTTGCACTTAGGTCCCAAGCGTCCTTGAGGAGGGCTTAGGGGCTGGTGGGTTGCACACTGCCAAGGGCTCCAGCAGTGAAAGCTCTGTCAGAGGGAAGCGAAGGGCAACAGCAGGGCTCCTTCAGCGGTTCCTTGGCCGCCCAGACAAAGCTCCGCACGGAGAGCACCAGGTTCCAAGGGCCCCTGGCTGGGTTTTGCATCCCCACACTCCCAGAGGCTGACTCCGTGGGTGCCTAGAAAGTGTGTGAGAGACGTAGGTTCCCTAGCACTCTCCTCCCCAGCAGAGACATGTGCAGGTGGTTGGGGCCTTATCCTGCGTGTCTGGGTTCCCGCCCACAGCCTCAACTCAGGGGAAGCAGCCCCTGAGGCAAGACCTGCTGGAGGAGCCCTGCGCGCCCGCCTGATAGGCGAGAGCACAGCCAGCAGTGTAGCGAGCCTCCTCGGGAGAAGAGGAGGCAGCCGAGCCCAGTCAAGAGGAAAGCCCTGCTTGCACGGAGCTAAGTGGGCCTCCAGTACGGCAGAGCTCTAGCTCTGCTCAGAGCCCCGATCTGGCAGAGTTTCTGGCGCGAGGCTGCTCGGCCGGGGGCTCGCCTTGCCCAGACTTGCCTTGCTTTTAGGCTCCCTCCCCAGGAAGGAGCTGTCTGAGCGAGCCTGGGAGACGCCACTGGTGCCTTCCTTGCCTCAGCTCCAATCCTGCCTTGCCTTTGCACATAGGTGCCAGGCGTCGGTTGGGGAGGGCTTAGGGGGTGGTGGGTTGCACACTGCCAAGGGCTTCAGCAGTGAGAGCTCTGTCAGAGGGAAGGGAAGGGCAACTGCAGGGCTCCTCCAGCGGTTTCTAGGCCGCCTAGAATCAGCGCCGCACCGAGAGCACCAGGCTCCCAGGGCCCCTGGCTGGGGTTTTCAGCCCCGCACACACGGAGGCTGATTCCTTGGGTGCCCAGAAAGTGTATGACAGACGTAGGTTCCCTAGCACTCTCCTCCCCAGCAGAGACATGTGCAGGTGGTTGGGGCCTGATCCTGCGTGTCTGGGTTCCTGCCCACAGCCCCAACTCAGGGGAAGCAGCCCCTGAGGCAAGACCTGCTGGAGGAGCCCTGCGCCCCCGCCTGATAGGCGAGTGCACAGCCAGCAGGGAAGCGAGCCTCCTCGGGGGAAGAGGAGGCAGCCCAGCCCCGTCAAGTTGAAAGCCCTGCTTGCACGGAGCTAAGTGCGCCTCCAGTACGGCAGAGCTCTAGCTCTGCTCAGAGCCCCGATCTGGCAGAGTTCCTGGCGCGAGGCTGCTCTGCCGGGGGCTAGCCTTGCCCAGACTTGCCTTGCTTTTAGGCTGCCTCTCCAGGAAGGAGCAGGCAGCAGGAGCCTGGGAGTCGCCACTGGCGCCTTTCTTGCCTCAGCTCCAATCCTGCCTTGCCTTTGCACTTAGGTCCCAGTCCTCCTTAAGGAGAGCTTAGGGGCTGGTGGGTTGCACACTGCCAAGGGCTCCAGCAGTGAGAATTCTGTCAGAGGGAAGGGAAGGGCAACTGCAGGGCTCCTCCAGCGGTTGCTTGGCCGCCCAGATTCAGCGCCACACGGAGAGCACCAGGCTCCCAGGTCCCCTGGCTGGGGTTTTCAGCCCCGCACACACGGAGGCTGATTCCTTGGGTGCCCAGAAAGTGTATGACAGACGTAGGTTCCCTAGCACTCTCCTCCCCAGCAGAGACATGTGCAGGTGTTTGGGGCCTGATCCTGCGTGTCTGGGTTCCTGCCCACAGCCCCAACTCAGGGGAAGCAGCCCCTGAGGCAAGACCTGCTGGAGGAGCCCTGCGCCCCCGCCTGATAGGCGAGTGCACAGCCAGCAGGGAAGCGAGCCTCCTCGGGGGAAGAGGAGGCAGCAAGTCCCCGTCAAGCTGAAATCCCTGCTTACACGAAGCTAAGTGCGACTCCAGTACGGCAGATCTCTAGCTCTGTTCAGAGGCCCGATCTGGCAGAGTTCCTGGCACCAAGATGCTCTGCCATAGGCGAGCCTTGCGCAGACTTGCCTTGCTTTAAGGCTCCCTCCCCAGGAAGGAGCAGGCTGTGTGAGGCTCGGAAACGCCACTGGCGCCTTCCTGGCTTCAGCTCTACCCCTGCCTTGCCTTTGCACTTAGGTCCCAAGCGTCCTTGAGGAGGGCTTAGGGGCTGGTGGGTTGCACACTGCCAAGGGCTCCAGCAGTGAAAGCTCTGTCAGAGGGAAGCGAAGGGCAACAGCAGGGCTCCTTCAGCGGTTCCTTGGCCGCCCAGACAAAGCTCCGCACGGAGAGCACCAGGTTCCAAGGGCCCCTGGCTGGGTTTTGCATCCCCACACTCCCAGAGGCTGACTCCGTGGGTGCCTAGAAAGTGTGTGAGAGACGTAGGTTCCCTAGCACTCTCCTCCCCAGCAGAGACATGTGCAGGTGGTTGGGGCCTTATCCTGCGTGTCTGGGTTCCCGCCCACAGCCTCAACTCAGGGGAAGCAGCCCCTGAGGCAAGACCTGCTGGAGGAGCCCTGCGCGCCCGCCTGATAGGCGAGAGCACAGCCAGCAGTGTAGCGAGCCTCCTCGGGAGAAGAGGAGGCAGCCGAGCCCAGTCAAGAGGAAAGCCCTGCTTGCACGGAGCTAAGTGGGCCTCCAGTACGGCAGAGCTCTAGCTCTGCTCAGAGCCCCGATCTGGCAGAGTTTCTGGCGCGAGGCTGCTCGGCCGGGGGCTCGCCTTGCCCAGACTTGCCTTGCTTTTAGGCTCCCTCCCCAGGAAGGAGCTGTCTGAGCGAGCCTGGGAGACGCCACTGGTGCCTTCCTTGCCTCAGCTCCAATCCTGCCTTGCCTTTGCACATAGGTGCCAGGCGTCGTTGGGGAGGGCTTAGGGGGTGGTGGGTTGCACACTGCCAAGGGCTTCAGCAGTGAGAGCTCTGTCAGAGGGAAGGGAAGGGCAACTGCAGGGCTCCTCCAGCGGTTTCTAGGCCGCCTAGAATCAGCGCCGCACCGAGAGCACCAGGCTCCCAGGGCCCCTGGCTGGGGTTTTCAGCCCCGCACACACGGAGGCTGATTCCTTGGGTGCCCAGAAAGTGTATGACAGACGTAGGTTCCCTAGCACTCTCCTCCCCAGCAGAGACATGTGCAGGTGGTTGGGGCCTGATCCTGCGTGTCTGGGTTCCTGCCCACAGCCCCAACTCAGGGGAAGCAGCCCCTGAGGCAAGACCTGCTGGAGGAGCCCTGCGCCCCCGCCTGATAGGCGAGTGCACAGCCAGCAGGGAAGCGAGCCTCCTCGGGGGAAGAGGAGGCAGCCCAGCCCCGTCAAGTTGAAAGCCCTGCTTGCACGGAGCTAAGTGCGCCTCCAGTACGGCAGAGCTCTAGCTCTGCTCAGAGCCCCGATCTGGCAGAGTTCCTGGCGCGAGGCTGCTCTGCCGGGGGCTAGCCTTGCCCAGACTTGCCTTGCTTTTAGGCTGCCTCTCCAGGAAGGAGCAGGCAGCAGGAGCCTGGGAGTCGCCACTGGCGCCTTTCTTGCCTCAGCTCCAATCCTGCCTTGCCTTTGCACTTAGGTCCCAGTCCTCCTTAAGGAGAGCTTAGGGGCTGGTGGGTTGCACACTGCCAAGGGCTCCAGCAGTGAGAATTCTGTCAGAGGGAAGGGAAGGGCAACTGCAGGGCTCCTCCAGCGGTTGCTTGGCCGCCCAGATTCAGCGCCACACGGAGAGCACCAGGCTCCCAGGTCCCCTGGCTGGGGTTTTCAGCCCCGCACACACGGAGGCTGATTCCTTGGGTGCCCAGAAAGTGTATGACAGACGTAGGTTCCCTAGCACTCTCCTCCCCAGCAGAGACATGTGCAGGTGTTTGGGGCCTGATCCTGCGTGTCTGGGTTCCTGCCCACAGCCCCAACTCAGGGGAAGCAGCCCCTGAGGCAAGACCTGCTGGAGGAGCCCTGCGCCCCCGCCTGATAGGCGAGTGCACAGCCAGCAGGGAAGCGAGCCTCCTCGGGGGAAGAGGAGGCAGCAAGTCCCCGTCAAGCTGAAATCCCTGCTTACACGAAGCTAAGTGCGACTCCAGTACGGCAGATCTCTAGCTCTGTTCAGAGGCCCGATCTGGCAGAGTTCCTGGCACCAAGATGCTCTGCCATAGGCGAGCCTTGCGCAGACTTGCCTTGCTTTAAGGCTCCCTCCCCAGGAAGGAGCAGGCTGTGTGAGGCTCGGAAACGCCACTGGCGCCTTCCTGGCTTCAGCTCTACCCCTGCCTTGCCTTTGCACTTAGGTCCCAAGCGTCCTTGAGGAGGGCTTAGGGGCTGGTGGGTTGCACACTGCCAAGGGCTCCAGCAGTGAAAGCTCTGTCAGAGGGAAGCGAAGGGCAACAGCAGGGCTCCTTCAGCGGTTCCTTGGCCGCCCAGACAAAGCTCCGCACGGAGAGCACCAGGTTCCAAGGGCCCCTGGCTGGGTTTTGCATCCCCACACTCCCAGAGGCTGACTCCGTGGGTGCCTAGAAAGTGTGTGAGAGACGTAGGTTCCCTAGCACTCTCCTCCCCAGCAGAGACATGTGCAGGTGGTTGGGGCCTTATCCTGCGTGTCTGGGTTCCCGCCCACAGCCTCAACTCAGGGGAAGCAGCCCCTGAGGCAAGACCTGCTGGAGGAGCCCTGCGCGCCCGCCTGATAGGCGAGAGCACAGCCAGCAGTGTAGCGAGCCTCCTCGGGAGAAGAGGAGGCAGCCGAGCCCAGTCAAGAGGAAAGCCCTGCTTGCACGGAGCTAAGTGGGCCTCCAGTACGGCAGAGCTCTAGCTCTGCTCAGAGCCCCGATCTGGCAGAGTTTCTGGCGCGAGGCTGCTCGGCCGGGGGCTCGCCTTGCCCAGACTTGCCTTGCTTTTAGGCTCCCTCCCCAGGAAGGAGCTGTCTGAGGGAGCCTGGGAGACGCCACTGGTGCCTTCCTTGCCTCAGCTCCAATCCTGCCTTGCCTTTGCACATAGGTGCCAGGCGTCGTTGGGGAGGGCTTAGGGGGTGGTGGGTTGCACACTGCCAAGGGCTTCAGCAGTGAGAGCTCTGTCAGAGGGAAGGGAAGGGCAACTGCAGGGCTCCTCCAGCGGTTTCTAGGCCGCCTAGAATCAGCGCCGCACCGGAGAGCACCAGGCTCCCAGGGCCCCTGGCTGGGGTTTTCAGCCCCGCACACACGGAGGCTGATTCCTTGGGTGCCCAGAAAGTGTATGACAGACGTAGGTTCCCTAGCACTCTCCTCCCCAGCAGAGACATGTGCAGGTGTTTGGGGCCTGATCCTGCGTGTCTGGGTTCCTGCCCACAGCCCCAACTCAGGGGAAGCAGCCCCTGAGGCAAGACCTGCTGGAGGAGCCCTGCGCCCCCGCCTGATAGGCGAGTGCACAGCCAGCAGGGAAGCGAGCCTCCTCGGGGGAAGAGGAGGCAGCAAGTCCCCGTCAAGCTGAAATCCCTGCTTCACGAAGCTAAGTGCGACTCCAGTACGGCAGATCTCTAGCTCTGTTCAGAGGCCCGATCTGGCAGAGTTCCTGGCACCAAGATGCTCTGCCATAGGCGAGCCTTGCGCAGACTTGCCTTGCTTTAAGGCTCCCTCCCCAGGAAGGAGCAGGCTGTGTGAGGCTCGGAAACGCCACTGGCGCCTTCCTGGCTTCAGCTCTACCCCTGCCTTGCCTTTGCACTTAGGTCCCAAGCGTCCTTGAGGAGGGCTTAGGGGCTGGTGGGTTGCACACTGCCAAGGGCTCCAGCAGTGAAAGCTCTGTCAGAGGGAAGCGAAGGGCAACAGCAGGGCTCCTTCAGCGGTTCCTTGGCCGCCCAGACAAAGCTCCGCACGGAGAGCACCAGGTTCCAAGGGCCCCTGGCTGGGTTTTGCATCCCCACACTCCCAGAGGCTGACTCCGTGGGTGCCTAGAAAGTGTGTGAGAGACGTAGGTTCCCTAGCACTCTCCTCCCCAGCAGAGACATGTGCAGGTGGTTGGGGCCTTATCCTGCGTGTCTGGGTTCCCGCCCACAGCCTCAACTCAGGGGAAGCAGCCCCTGAGGCAAGACCTGCTGGAGGAGCCCTGCGCGCCCGCCTGATAGGCGAGAGCACAGCCAGCAGTGTAGCGAGCCTCCTCGGGAGAAGAGGAGGCAGCCGAGCCCAGTCAAGAGGAAAGCCCTGCTTGCACGGAGCTAAGTGCGCCTCCAGTACGGCAGAGCTCTAGCTCTGCTCAGAGCCCCGATCTGGCAGAGTTTCTGGCGCGAGGCTGCTCGGCCGGGGGCTCGCCTTGCCCAGACTTGCCTTGCTTTTAGGCTCCCTCCCCAGGAAGGAGCTGTCTGAGCGAGCCTGGGAGACGCCACTGGTGCCTTCCTTGCCTCAGCTCCAATCCTGCCTTGCCTTTGCACATAGGTGCCAGGCGTCGTTGGGGAGGGCTTAGGGGGTGGTGGGTTGCACACTGCCAAGGGCTTCAGCAGTGAGAGCTCTGTCAGAGGGAAGGGAAGGGCAACTGCAGGGCTCCTCCAGCGGTTTCTAGGCCGCCTAGAATCAGCGCCGCACCGAGAGCACCAGGCTCCCAGGGCCCCTGGCTGGGGTTTTCAGCCCCGCACACACGGAGGCTGATTCCTTGGGTGCCCAGAAAGTGTATGACAGACGTAGGTTCCCTAGCACTCTCCTCCCCAGCAGAGACATGTGCAGGTGGTTGGGGCCTGATCCTGCGTGTCTGGGTTCCTGCCCACAGCCCCAACTCAGGGGAAGCAGCCCCTGAGGCAAGACCTGCTGGAGGAGCCCTGCGCCCCCGCCTGATAGGCGAGTGCACAGCCAGCAGGGAAGCGAGCCTCCTCGGGGGAAGAGGAGGCAGCCCAGCCCCGTCAAGTTGAAAGCCCTGCTTGCACGGAGCTAAGTGCGCCTCCAGTACGGCAGAGCTCTAGCTCTGCTCAGAGCCCCGATCTGGCAGAGTTCCTGGCGCGAGGCTGCTCTGCCGGGGGCTAGCCTTGCCCAGACTTGCCTTGCTTTTAGGCTGCCTCTCCAGGAAGGAGCAGGCAGCAGGAGCCTGGGAGTCGCCACTGGCGCCTTTCTTGCCTCAGCTCCAATCCTGCCTTGCCTTTGCACTTAGGTCCCAGTCCTCCTTAAGGAGAGCTTAGGGGCTGGTGGGTTGCACACTGCCAAGGGCTCCAGCAGTGAGAATTCTGTCAGAGGGAAGGGAAGGGCAACTGCAGGGCTCCTCCAGCGGTTGCTTGGCCGCCCAGATTCAGCGCCACACGGAGAGCACCAGGCTCCCAGGTCCCCTGGCTGGGGTTTTCAGCCCCGCACACACGGAGGCTGATTCCTTGGGTGCCCAGAAAGTGTATGACAGACGTAGGTTCCCTAGCACTCTCCTCCCCAGCAGAGACATGTGCAGGTGTTTGGGGCCTGATCCTGCGTGTCTGGGTTCCTGCCCACAGCCCCAACTCAGGGGAAGCAGCCCCTGAGGCAAGACCTGCTGGAGGAGCCCTGCGCCCCCGCCTGATAGGCGAGTGCACAGCCAGCAGGGAAGCGAGCCTCCTCGGGGGAAGAGGAGGCAGCAAGTCCCCGTCAAGCTGAAATCCCTGCTTACACGAAGCTAAGTGCGACTCCAGTACGGCAGATCTCTAGCTCTGTTCAGAGGCCCGATCTGGCAGAGTTCCTGGCACCAAGATGCTCTGCCATAGGCGAGCCTTGCGCAGACTTGCCTTGCTTTAAGGCTCCCTCCCCAGGAAGGAGCAGGCTGTGTGAGGCTCGGAAACGCCACTGGCGCCTTCCTGGCTTCAGCTCTACCCCTGCCTTGCCTTTGCACTTAGGTCCCAAGCGTCCTTGAGGAGGGCTTAGGGGCTGGTGGGTTGCACACTGCCAAGGGCTCCAGCAGTGAAAGCTCTGTCAGAGGGAAGCGAAGGGCAACAGCAGGGCTCCTTCAGCGGTTCCTTGGCCGCCCAGACAAAGCTCCGCACGGAGAGCACCAGGTTCCAAGGGCCCCTGGCTGGGTTTTGCATCCCCACACTCCCAGAGGCTGACTCCGTGGGTGCCTAGAAAGTGTGTGAGAGACGTAGGTTCCCTAGCACTCTCCTCCCCAGCAGAGACATGTGCAGGTGGTTGGGGCCTTATCCTGCGTGTCTGGGTTCCCGCCCACAGCCTCAACTCAGGGGAAGCAGCCCCTGAGGCAAGACCTGCTGGAGGAGCCCTGCGCGCCCGCCTGATAGGCGAGAGCACAGCCAGCAGTGTAGCGAGCCTCCTCGGGAGAAGAGGAGGCAGCCGAGCCCAGTCAAGAGGAAAGCCCTGCTTGCACGGAGCTAAGTGGGCCTCCAGTACGGCAGAGCTCTAGCTCTGCTCAGAGCCCCGATCTGGCAGAGTTTCTGGCGCGAGGCTGCTCGGCCGGGGGCTCGCCTTGCCCAGACTTGCCTTGCTTTTAGGCTCCCTCCCCAGGAAGGAGCTGTCTGAGCGAGCCTGGGAGACGCCACTGGTGCCTTCCTTGCCTCAGCTCCAATCCTGCCTTGCCTTTGCACATAGGTGCCAGGCGTGGTTGGGGAGGGCTTAGGGGGTGGTGGGTTGCACACTGCCAAGGGCTTCAGCAGTGAGAGCTCTGTCAGAGGGAAGGGAAGGGCAACTGCAGGGCTCCTCCAGCGGTTTCTAGGCCGCCTAGAATCAGCGCCGCACCGAGAGCACCAGGCTCCCAGGGCCCCTGGCTGGGGTTTTCAGCCCCGCACACACGGAGGCTGATTCCTTGGGTGCCCAGAAAGTGTATGACAGACGTAGGTTCCCTAGCACTCTCCTCCCCAGCAGAGACATGTGCAGGTGGTTTGGGGCCTGATCCTGCGTGTCTGGGTTCCTGCCCACAGCCCCAACTCAGGGGAAGCAGCCCCTGAGGCAAGACCTGCTGGAGGAGCCCTGCGCCCCCGCCTGATAGGCGAGTGCACAGCCAGCAGGGAAGCGAGCCTCCTCGGGGGAAGAGGAGGCAGCCCAGCCCCGTCAAGTTGAAAGCCCTGCTTGCACGGAGCTAAGTGCGCCTCCAGTACGGCAGAGCTCTAGCTCTGCTCAGAGCCCCGATCTGGCAGAGTTCCTGGCGCGAGGCTGCTCTGCCGGGGGCTAGCCTTGCCCAGACTTGCCTTGCTTTTAGGCTGCCTCTCCAGGAAGGAGCAGGCAGCAGGAGCCTGGGAGTCGCCACTGGCGCCTTTCTTGCCTCAGCTCCAATCCTGCCTTGCCTTTGCACTTAGGTCCCAGTCCTCCTTAAGGAGAGCTTAGGGGCTGGTGGGTTGCACACTGCCAAGGGCTCCAGCAGTGAGAATTCTGTCAGAGGGAAGGGAAGGGCAACTGCAGGGCTCCTCCAGCGGTTGCTTGGCCGCCCAGATTCAGCGCCACACGGAGAGCACCAGGCTCCCAGGGCCCCTGGCTGGGGTTTTCAGCCCCGCACACACGGAGGCTGATTCCTTGGGTGCCCAGAAAGTGTATGACAGACGTAGGTTCCCTAGCACTCTCCTCCCCAGCAGAGACATGTGCAGGTGTTTGGGGCCTGATCCTGCGTGTCTGGGTTCCTGCCCACAGCCCCAACTCAGGGGAAGCAGCCCCTGAGGCAAGACCTGCTGGAGGAGCCCTGCGCCCCCGCCTGATAGGCGAGTGCACAGCCAGCAGGGAAGCGAGCCTCCTCGGGGGAAGAGGAGGCAGCAAGTCCCCGTCAAGCTGAAATCCCTGCTTACACGAAGCTAAGTGCGACTCCAGTACGGCAGATCTCTAGCTCTGTTCAGAGGCCCGATCTGGCAGAGTTCCTGGCACCAAGATGCTCTGCCATAGGCGAGCCTTGCGCAGACTTGCCTTGCTTTAAGGCTCCCTCCCCAGGAAGGAGCAGGCTGTGTGAGGCTCGGAAACGCCACTGGCGCCTTCCTGGCTTCAGCTCTACCCCTGCCTTGCCTTTGCACTTAGGTCCCAAGCGTCCTTGAGGAGGGCTTAGGGGCTGGTGGGTTGCACACTGCCAAGGGCTCCAGCAGTGAAAGCTCTGTCAGAGGGAAGCGAAGGGCAACAGCAGGGCTCCTTCAGCGGTTCCTTGGCCGCCCAGACAAAGCTCCGCACGGAGAGCACCAGGTTCCAAGGGCCCCTGGCTGGGTTTTGCATCCCCACACTCCCAGAGGCTGACTCCGTGGGTGCCTAGAAAGTGTGTGAGAGACGTAGGTTCCCTAGCACTCTCCTCCCCAGCAGAGACATGTGCAGGTGGTTGGGGCCTTATCCTGCGTGTCTGGGTTCCCGCCCACAGCCTCAACTCAGGGGAAGCAGCCCCTGAGGCAAGACCTGCTGGAGGAGCCCTGCGCGCCCGCCTGATAGGCGAGAGCACAGCCAGCAGTGTAGCGAGCCTCCTCGGGAGAAGAGGAGGCAGCCGAGCCCAGTCAAGAGGAAAGCCCTGCTTGCACGGAGCTAAGTGGGCCTCCAGTACGGCAGAGCTCTAGCTCTGCTCAGAGCCCCGATCTGGCAGAGTTTCTGGCGCGAGGCTGCTCGGCCGGGGGCTCGCCTTGCCCAGACTTGCCTTGCTTTTAGGCTCCCTCCCCAGGAAGGAGCTGTCTGAGCGAGCCTGGGAGACGCCACTGGTGCCTTCCTTGCCTCAGCTCCAATCCTGCCTTGCCTTTGCACATAGGTGCCAGGCGTCGGTTGGGGAGGGCTTAGGGGGTGGTGGGTTGCACACTGCCAAGGGCTTCAGCAGTGAGAGCTCTGTCAGAGGGAAGGGAAGGGCAACTGCAGGGCTCCTCCAGCGGTTTCTAGGCCGCCTAGAATCAGCGCCGCACCGAGAGCACCAGGCTCCCAGGGCCCCTGGCTGGGGTTTTCAGCCCCGCACACACGGAGGCTGATTCCTTGGGTGCCCAGAAAGTGTATGACAGACGTAGGTTCCCTAGCACTCTCCTCCCCAGCAGAGACATGTGCAGGTGGTTTGGGGCCTGATCCTGCGTGTCTGGGTTCCTGCCCACAGCCCCAACTCAGGGGAAGCAGCCCCTGAGGCAAGACCTGCTGGAGGAGCCCTGCGCCCCCGCCTGATAGGCGAGTGCACAGCCAGCAGGGAAGCGAGCCTCCTCGGGGGAAGAGGAGGCAGCCCAGCCCCGTCAAGTTGAAAGCCCTGCTTGCACGGAGCTAAGTGCGCCTCCAGTACGGCAGAGCTCTAGCTCTGCTCAGAGCCCCGATCTGGCAGAGTTCCTGGCGCGAGGCTGCTCTGCCGGGGGCTAGCCTTGCCCAGACTTGCCTTGCTTTTAGGCTGCCTCTCCAGGAAGGAGCAGGCAGCAGGAGCCTGGGAGTCGCCACTGGCGCCTTTCTTGCCTCAGCTCCAATCCTGCCTTGCCTTTGCACTTAGGTCCCAGTCCTCCTTAAGGAGAGCTTAGGGGCTGGTGGGTTGCACACTGCCAAGGGCTCCAGCAGTGAGAATTCTGTCAGAGGGAAGGGAAGGGCAACTGCAGGGCTCCTCCAGCGGTTGCTTGGCCGCCCAGATTCAGCGCCACACGGAGAGCACCAGGCTCCCAGGGTCCCCTGGCTGGGGTTTTCAGCCCCGCACACACGGAGGCTGATTCCTTGGGTGCCCAGAAAGTGTATGACAGACGTAGGTTCCCTAGCACTCTCCTCCCCAGCAGAGACATGTGCAGGTGTTTGGGGCCTGATCCTGCGTGTCTGGGTTCCTGCCCACAGCCCCAACTCAGGGGAAGCAGCCCCTGAGGCAAGACCTGCTGGAGGAGCCCTGCGCCCCCGCCTGATAGGCGAGTGCACAGCCAGCAGGGAAGCGAGCCTCCTCGGGGGAAGAGGAGGCAGCAAGTCCCCGTCAAGCTGAAATCCCTGCTTACACGAAGCTAAGTGCGACTCCAGTACGGCAGATCTCTAGCTCTGTTCAGAGGCCCGATCTGGCAGAGTTCCTGGCACCAAGATGCTCTGCCATAGGCGAGCCTTGCGCAGACTTGCCTTGCTTTAAGGCTCCCTCCCCAGGAAGGAGCAGGCTGTGTGAGGCTCGGAAACGCCACTGGCGCCTTCCTGGCTTCAGCTCTACCCCTGCCTTGCCTTTGCACTTAGGTCCCAAGCGTCCTTGAGGAGGGCTTAGGGGCTGGTGGGTTGCACACTGCCAAGGGCTCCAGCAGTGAAAGCTCTGTCAGAGGGAAGCGAAGGGCAACAGCAGGGCTCCTTCAGCGGTTCCTTGGCCGCCCAGACAAAGCTCCGCACGGAGAGCACCAGGTTCCAAGGGCCCCTGGCTGGGTTTTGCATCCCCACACTCCCAGAGGCTGACTCCGTGGGTGCCTAGAAAGTGTGTGAGAGACGTAGGTTCCCTAGCACTCTCCTCCCCAGCAGAGACATGTGCAGGTGGTTGGGGCCTTATCCTGCGTGTCTGGGTTCCCGCCCACAGCCTCAACTCAGGGGAAGCAGCCCCTGAGGCAAGACCTGCTGGAGGAGCCCTGCGCGCCCGCCTGATAGGCGAGAGCACAGCCAGCAGTGTAGCGAGCCTCCTCGGGAGAAGAGGAGGCAGCCGAGCCCAGTCAAGAGGAAAGCCCTGCTTGCACGGAGCTAAGTGGGCCTCCAGTACGGCAGAGCTCTAGCTCTGCTCAGAGCCCCGATCTGGCAGAGTTTCTGGCGCGAGGCTGCTCGGCCGGGGGCTCGCCTTGCCCAGACTTGCCTTGCTTTTAGGCTCCCTCCCCAGGAAGGAGCTGTCTGAGCGAGCCTGGGAGACGCCACTGGTGCCTTCCTTGCCTCAGCTCCAATCCTGCCTTGCCTTTGCACATAGGTGCCAGGCGTGGTTGGGGAGGGCTTAGGGGGTGGTGGGTTGCACACTGCCAAGGGCTTCAGCAGTGAGAGCTCTGTCAGAGGGAAGGGAAGGGCAACTGCAGGGCTCCTCCAGCGGTTTCTAGGCCGCCTAGAATCAGCGCCGCACCGAGAGCACCAGGCTCCCAGGGCCCCTGGCTGGGGTTTTCAGCCCCGCACACACGGAGGCTGATTCCTTGGGTGCCCAGAAAGTGTATGACAGACGTAGGTTCCCTAGCACTCTCCTCCCCAGCAGAGACATGTGCAGGTGGTTTGGGGCCTGATCCTGCGTGTCTGGGTTCCTGCCCACAGCCCCAACTCAGGGGAAGCAGCCCCTGAGGCAAGACCTGCTGGAGGAGCCCTGCGCCCCCGCCTGATAGGCGAGTGCACAGCCAGCAGGGAAGCGAGCCTCCTCGGGGGAAGAGGAGGCAGCCCAGCCCCGTCAAGTTGAAAGCCCTGCTTGCACGGAGCTAAGTGCGCCTCCAGTACGGCAGAGCTCTAGCTCTGCTCAGAGCCCCGATCTGGCAGAGTTCCTGGCGCGAGGCTGCTCTGCCGGGGGCTAGCCTTGCCCAGACTTGCCTTGCTTTTAGGCTGCCTCTCCAGGAAGGAGCAGGCAGCAGGAGCCTGGGAGTCGCCACTGGCGCCTTTCTTGCCTCAGCTCCAATCCTGCCTTGCCTTTGCACTTAGGTCCCAGTCCTCCTTAAGGAGAGCTTAGGGGCTGGTGGGTTGCACACTGCCAAGGGCTCCAGCAGTGAGAATTCTGTCAGAGGGAAGGGAAGGGCAACTGCAGGGCTCCTCCAGCGGTTGCTTGGCCGCCCAGATTCAGCGCCACACGGAGAGCACCAGGCTCCCAGGGCCCCTGGCTGGGGTTTTCAGCCCCGCACACACGGAGGCTGATTCCTTGGGTGCCCAGAAAGTGTATGACAGACGTAGGTTCCCTAGCACTCTCCTCCCCAGCAGAGACATGTGCAGGTGTTTGGGGCCTGATCCTGCGTGTCTGGGTTCCTGCCCACAGCCCCAACTCAGGGGAAGCAGCCCCTGAGGCAAGACCTGCTGGAGGAGCCCTGCGCCCCCGCCTGATAGGCGAGTGCACAGCCAGCAGGGAAGCGAGCCTCCTCGGGGGAAGAGGAGGCAGCAAGTCCCCGTCAAGCTGAAATCCCTGCTTACACGAAGCTAAGTGCGACTCCAGTACGGCAGATCTCTAGCTCTGTTCAGAGGCCCGATCTGGCAGAGTTCCTGGCACCAAGATGCTCTGCCATAGGCGAGCCTTGCGCAGACTTGCCTTGCTTTAAGGCTCCCTCCCCAGGAAGGAGCAGGCTGTGTGAGGCTCGGAAACGCCACTGGCGCCTTCCTGGCTTCAGCTCTACCCCTGCCTTGCCTTTGCACTTAGGTCCCAAGCGTCCTTGAGGAGGGCTTAGGGGCTGGTGGGTTGCACACTGCCAAGGGCTCCAGCAGTGAAAGCTCTGTCAGAGGGAAGCGAAGGGCAACAGCAGGGCTCCTTCAGCGGTTCCTTGGCCGCCCAGACAAAGCTCCGCACGGAGAGCACCAGGTTCCAAGGGCCCCTGGCTGGGTTTTGCATCCCCACACTCCCAGAGGCTGACTCCGTGGGTGCCTAGAAAGTGTGTGAGAGACGTAGGTTCCCTAGCACTCTCCTCCCCAGCAGAGACATGTGCAGGTGGTTGGGGCCTTATCCTGCGTGTCTGGGTTCCCGCCCACAGCCTCAACTCAGGGGAAGCAGCCCCTGAGGCAAGACCTGCTGGAGGAGCCCTGCGCGCCCGCCTGATAGGCGAGAGCACAGCCAGCAGTGTAGCGAGCCTCCTCGGGAGAAGAGGAGGCAGCCGAGCCCAGTCAAGAGGAAAGCCCTGCTTGCACGGAGCTAAGTGCGCCTCCAGTACGGCAGAGCTCTAGCTCTGCTCAGAGCCCCGATCTGGCAGAGTTTCTGGCGCGAGGCTGCTCGGCCGGGGGCTCGCCTTGCCCAGACTTGCCTTGCTTTTAGGCTCCCTCCCCAGGAAGGAGCTGTCTGAGCGAGCCTGGGAGACGCCACTGGTGCCTTCCTTGCCTCAGCTCCAATCCTGCCTTGCCTTTGCACATAGGTGCCAGGCGTCGTTGGGGAGGGCTTAGGGGGTGGTGGGTTGCACACTGCCAAGGGCTTCAGCAGTGAGAGCTCTGTCAGAGGGAAGGGAAGGGCAACTGCAGGGCTCCTCCAGCGGTTTCTAAGGCCGCCTAGAATCAGCGCCGCACCGAGAGCACCAGGCTCCCAGGGCCCCTGGCTGGGGTTTTCAGCCCCGCACACACGGAGGCTGATTCCTTGGGTGCCCAGAAAGTGTATGACAGACGTAGGTTCCCTAGCACTCTCCTCCCCAGCAGAGACATGTGCAGGTGTTTGGGGCCTGATCCTGCGTGTCTGGGTTCCTGCCCACAGCCCCAACTCAGGGGAAGCAGCCCCTGAGGCAAGACCTGCTGGAGGAGCCCTGCGCCCCCGCCTGATAGGCGAGTGCACAGCCAGCAGGGAAGCGAGCCTCCTCGGGGGAAGAGGAGGCAGCCCAGCCCCGTCAAGTTGAAAGCCCTGCTTGCACGGAGCTAAGTGCGCCTCCAGTACGGCAGAGCTCTAGCTCTGCTCAGAGCCCCGATCTGGCAGAGTTCCTGGCGCGAGGCTGCTCTGCCGGGGGCTAGCCTTGCCCAGACTTGCCTTGCTTTTAGGCTGCCTCTCCAGGAAGGAGCAGGCAGCAGGAGCCTGGGAGTCGCCACTGGCGCCTTTCTTGCCTCAGCTCCAATCCTGCCTTGCCTTTGCACTTAGGTCCCAGTCCTCCTTAAGGAGAGCTTAGGGGCTGGTGGGTTGCACACTGCCAAGGGCTCCAGCAGTGAGAATTCTGTCAGAGGGAAGGGAAGGGCAACTGCAGGGCTCCTCCAGCGGTTGCTTGGCCGCCCAGATTCAGCGCCACACGGAGAGCACCAGGCTCCCAGGGCCCCTGGCTGGGGTTTTCAGCCCCGCACACACGGAGGCTGATTCCTTGGGTGCCCAGAAAGTGTATGACAGACGTAGGTTCCCTAGCACTCTCCTCCCCAGCAGAGACATGTGCAGGTGTTTGGGGCCTGATCCTGCGTGTCTGGGTTCCTGCCCACAGCCCCAACTCAGGGGAAGCAGCCCCTGAGGCAAGACCTGCTGGAGGAGCCCTGCGCCCCCGCCTGATAGGCGAGTGCACAGCCAGCAGGGAAGCGAGCCTCCTCGGGGGAAGAGGAGGCAGCAAGTCCCCGTCAAGCTGAAATCCCTGCTTACACGAAGCTAAGTGCGACCTCCAGTACGGCAGATCTCTAGCTCTGTTCAGAGGCCCGATCTGGCAGAGTTCCTGGCACCAAGATGCTCTGCCATAGGCGAGCCTTGCGCAGACTTGCCTTGCTTTAAGGCTCCCTCCCCAGGAAGGAGCAGGCTGTGTGAGGCTCGGAAACGCCACTGGCGCCTTCCTGGCTTCAGCTCTACCCCTGCCTTGCCTTTGCACTTAGGTCCCAAGCGTCCTTGAGGAGGGCTTAGGGGCTGGTGGGTTGCACACTGCCAAGGGCTCCAGCAGTGAAAGCTCTGTCAGAGGGAAGCGAAGGGCAACAGCAGGGCTCCTTCAGCGGTTCCTTGGCCGCCCAGACAAAGCTCCGCACGGAGAGCACCAGGTTCCAAGGGCCCCTGGCTGGGTTTTGCATCCCCACACTCCCAGAGGCTGACTCCGTGGGTGCCTAGAAAGTGTGTGAGAGACGTAGGTTCCCTAGCACTCTCCTCCCCAGCAGAGACATGTGCAGGTGGTTGGGGCCTTATCCTGCGTGTCTGGGTTCCCGCCCACAGCCCCAACTCAGGGGAAGCAGCCCCTGAGGCAAGACCTGCTGGAGGAGCCCTGCGCGCCCGCCTGATAGGCGAGAGCACAGCCAGCAGTGTAGCGAGCCTCCTCGGGAGAAGAGGAGGCAGCCGAGCCCAGTCAAGAGGAAAGCCCTGCTTGCACGGAGCTAAGTGGCGCCTCCAGTACGGCAGAGCTCTAGCTCTGCTCAGAGCCCCGATCTGGCAGAGTTTCTGGCGCGAGGCTGCTCGGCCGGGGGCTCGCCTTGCCCAGACTTGCCTTGCTTTTAGGCTCCCTCCCCAGGAAGGAGCTGTCT
Organism: Capra hircus; assembly: GCF_001704415.2. Lineage (NCBI taxonomy): Eukaryota > Metazoa > Chordata > Mammalia > Artiodactyla > Bovidae > Capra > Capra hircus. The sequence goes on along the minus strand of NW_017189821.1, from coordinate 2,135 downwards.
GAGCGAGCCTGGGAGACGCCACTGGTGCCTTCCTTGCCTCAGCTCCAATCCTGCCTTGCCTTTGCACATAGGTGCCAGGCGTCGTTGGGGAGGGCTTAGGGGGTGGTGGGTTGCACACTGCCAAGGGCTTCAGCAGTGAGAGCTCTGTCAGAGGGAAGGGAAGGGCAACTGCAGGGCTCCTCCAGCGGTTTCTAGGGCCGCCCTAGAATCAGCGCCGCACCGGAGAGCACCAGGCTCCCAGGGCCCCTGGCTGGGGTTTTCAGCCCCGCACACACGGAGGCTGATTCCTTGGGTGCCCAGAAAGTGTATGACAGACGTAGGTTCCCTAGCACTCTCCTCCCCAGCAGAGACATGTGCAGGTGGTTTGGGGCCTGATCCTGCGTGTCTGGGTTCCTGCCCACAGCCCCAACTCAGGGGAAGCAGCCCCTGAGGCAAGACCTGCTGGAGGAGCCCTGCGCCCCCGCCTGATAGGCGAGTGCACAGCCAGCAGGGAAGCGAGCCTCCTCGGGGGAAGAGGAGGCAGCCCAGCCCGTCAAGTTGAAAGCCCTGCTTGCCACGGAGCTAAGTGCGCCTCCAGTACGGCAGAGCTCTAGCTCTGCTCAGAGCCCCGATCTGGCAGAGTTCCTGGCGCGAGGCTGCTCTGCCGGGGGCTAGCCTTGCCCAGACTTGCCTTGCTTTTAGGCTGCCTCTCCAGGAAGGAGCAGGCAGCAGGAGCCTGGGAGTCGCCACTGGCGCCTTTCTTGCCTCAGCTCCAATCCCTGCCTTGCCTTTGCACTTAGGTCCCAGTCCTCCTTAAGGAGAGCTTAGGGGCTGGTGGGTTGCACACTGCCAAGGGCTCCAGCAGTGAGAATTCTGTCAGAGGGAAGGGAAGGGCAACTGCAGGGCTCCTCCAGGCGGTTGCTTGGCCGCCCAGATTCAGCGCCACACGGAGAGCACCAGGCTCCCAGGTCCCCTGGCTGGGGTTTTCAGCCCCGCACACACGGAGGCTGATTCCTTGGGTGCCCAGAAAGTGTATGACAGACGTAGGTTCCCTAGCACTCTCCTCCCCAGCAGAGACATGTGCAGGTGTTTGGGGCCTGATCCTGCGTGTCTGGGTTCCTGCCCACAGCCCAACTCAGGGAAGCAGCCCTGAGGCAAGACACTGCTGGAGGGCCCTGCGCCCCTGCCTGATAGGCGAGGCACAGCCAGCAGGGGAGCGAGCCTCCTCGGGGAAAGAAGAGGAGGCTGATCCCCGTCAAGCTGAAAATCCTGCTTACAACGAAGCTAAGTGCGACTCCAGTACGGCAGATCTCTAGCTCTGGTTCAGAGGCCGATCTGGAGAGTTCCTGGGCAGCCAAAGATGCTCTGCCATAGGCGAGCCTTGCGCAGACTTGCCTGCTTTAAGGCTCCCTCCCCAAGGAAGGAGCAGGCTGTGAGCTCCGAAAACGCCACTGGGCATTCCTGGCTTCAGCTCTACCCCTGCCTTGCTTTGCACTTAAGGTCGCCAGCGTCCTTGAGGAGAGGCTTAGGGGTGGTGGTTGCACACTGCCCAAGGGCTCCAGCAGTGAAAAGCTCTGTCAGAGGGAAGCGAAGGGCAACATGCAGGGCTCCTCAGCGGTTCTTGGCGCGAGAACAGCTCCGCACGGAGAGCACCATCAGGTTGTCCAGGGCCCTGCTGGGTTTTGCATCGCCAGCACTCCCAGAGGCGACTGTGGGTACTAGAAGTGTGTGAAGAGACGTAGGTTCCTAGCATCTCCTCCCGTCAGCAGGCATGTGGCAGGTGGTTGGCTGATCCATGCGCTGTCTGGGTGGCCCTCGCCGAGCGAATCATGGGGAAGCAGCCCGTGAGGCAAGACGTAGCCTGCTGGAGGACCCTGGCGCGGGTGTAGGAACGGCCTGATAGTCGAGAGCACAGAGAGTGGTAACGATATGCTACCTTCGGGAGAAGAGAGGCAGCCGAGCGAGTCTAAGAGGAAAGCCACCTGCTTGGTCCCGAAGCTAACGGTGCCGTCTCAGATCGGCAGAGAGTTAAACTCTGCTCAGAGCCCCGATCTGCAGAGTTTCTGGCGCGAGGCTGCTCGGCCGGAGGCTCGCCTTGCCAGATTTGCCTGCATTTAGGCTCCCTCCCGCAGGAAGGAGGCTGTCTTGAGCGAGCC
>NW_017189820.1:0-27617 GCF_001704415.2 Capra hircus | reverse complement strand
CAAACGGTTGAGGGGGAAAAAAAAAACCATTTCTTTTCTAAGTAAGTTTAAATATCAAGCCAGAGAAAATTAAAATTATATCATAATTATGTGTACATAGTACAGTCGTTCATTCACTCATTCAACTAATACTGAATGCTTACTGTGTACCTGGCAGTAGTCTAGGTGCTAGAGGTACAGGGATGTACAAACAAAGCCTTGACCTGTGAAGCTCACATTCTGTACACTTGAATACTATATAAATGTTGTGAATGCAAGGTGCAGTTTAACTTGAGGAGTGAAACGCCCCTAACATTGAACATGGGTCTAATTTTTCACTTAAAGTGAGAACATACCTTCATAGGTCTGTCACTGTTTGTAAAGTTATTGATAATGAATAAAGACTCCTGAAATCTCGATCCTCCACTTAGTGCTACATCCACTATCAACTGGCTTACAGCAATTATTATCTGTGGAAAGAAGAAATGTCTTTTTTTCAATGTTATTTTTCAAATGTCTTTTGAATACATGCTGCTTCTTTTCTTCAATGTACCAACCATAAGCACTCATACAAAATGCTTCTTTTAAAGATTTTACAGAGTTCCATCAAAATCTATTTTCCTCCTACATGAGTGGTTAAATTCTTCTATTGAAACAGCAACTTTAGGGGCTGGCCTGGGGCTCAGTGGTAAAGAATCTGCCTGCCAATGCAGGAGATATGGGTTCAATCCCTGGTCCAGGAAGATCCCACATGCTGCGAATCAAGTAAATCTGTGCCACAACTATTGAGCCTGCACTCTAAAGCCCACGAGCTACAACTACTGAGCCCACATGCCATGGCTACTGAAGCCTGAGCATCCGAGAGCCATGCTCTGCAACAAGAGAAGCCAATGCAATGAGAAGCTGGCACAACAATGAAGATTAGCCCCTGCTTGCCACAACTAGAGAAAGCCTGCACAGCAATGAAGAACCCAGCAGGGCAAAAATAAAGAAAAAAATTGTAAAAAGCTAACGACATAGCAAACGAAGCAACTGACAGAGAATTAATCTCAAAAATATACAAGCAGCTCATGCAGCTCAATTCCAGAAAAATATATGGCCCAATCAAAAAATGGGCTGAAGAACTAAACAAACATTTCTCCAAAAAAGACATACAGATGGCTAACAAACACAAGAAAAATGTTCAATATCACTCATTAGAGAAATGCAAATCCAAAACCACAATGAGGTATCATCTCAGGCCAGTCAGAATGGCTGCTAAAAAGTCTACTAACAATGAATGCTGGAGAGAGGGTGCAGAGCAAAGGGAACCTTCTTACACTGTTGGTGGGAAGGTAAACTAGTACAGCCACATGGAGAACAGTGTGGAGATTCCTTAAAAGACTGGAAATAGAATTGCCATATGACCAGCAATCCCACTGCTGGGGTACACACCAAGGAAACCAGAATTGAAAGAGACACGTGTACCCCAATGTTCACTTGCAGCACTGTTTACAATCGCCAGGACATGGAAGCAACCTAGATGTCCATCAGTAGATGGATAAAAGCCATGGTATGTATACACAATGGAATATTACTCAGCCATTAAAAATAATGCATTTGAATCAGTTCTAACAAGGTAGATGAACCTGGAGCCTATTATACAGAGTGAAATAAGTCAGAAAGAAAAACACCAATACGTTATACTAACGCATATATATGGACTTTAGAAAGATGGTAACGATGATCTATATGCAAGACAGCAAAAGAGACACAGATGTAAGGAACAGTCTTTTGGACTCTGTGGGAGAAGGCGAGGGAGGGATGCTTTGAGAGAATAGCATTGAAACATGTGTATTATCATATGTGAAACAGATCGCCAGTCCAGGTTCGATGCATGAGACAGGGTGTTTAGGGCTGGTGCCCTGGGATGACCCAGAAGGATGGGATGGGGAGGGAGGTGGGAGGGGGGTTCAAGATGGGGAACACTTATACAGCCATGGCTGATTCATGTCAATGTATGGCAAAAATCACTAAATATTGTAAAGTAATTAGCCTCCAATTAAAATAAAGTAATTAATTTTAAAAAAGCTAACGACAAAGTCATATCATAAAAAAAAAGAAATAGCAACTTTAGTAAAGTTGCACGTTACAAAATTAATACACAGAAATCCCTTGCATTCCTATACAGTAACAATGAAAAATCAGAAAGAGAAATTAAGGAGCAACTCCATTCACTACTTCAACAAAAAGAATAAAATACCTAGGAGTCAACCTAGCAGTGGCCACAGGACTGGAAAAGGTCAGTTTTCAGTCCAATCCCAAAGAAAGGCAATGCCAAAGAATGCTCAAACTACCACACAATTGCACTCATCTCACATGCTAGTAAAGTAATGCTCAAAATTCTCCAAGCCAGGCTTCAGCAATACGTGAACTGTGAACTCCCTGATGTTCAAGCTGGTTTCAGAAAAGGCAGAGGAACCAGAGATCAAATTGCCAACATCCGCTGGATCATGGAAAAGCAAGAGAGTTCCAGAAAAACATCTATCTCTGCTTTATTGACTATGCCAAAGCCTTTGACTGTGTGGATCACAATCAACTGTGGAAAATTCTGAAAGAGATGGGAATACTAGACCACTTAACCTGCCTCTTGAGAAATCGGTATGCAGGTCAGGAAGCAATAGTTAGAACTAGACATGGAACAACAGACTGGTTCCAAATAGGAAAAGGAGTACGTCAAGGCTGTATATTGTCACCCTGCTTATTTAACTTCTATGCAGAGTACATCATGAGAAACGCTGGACTGGAAGAAACACAAGCTGGAATCAAGATTGCCAGGAGAAATATCAATAACTTCAGATATGCAGATGACACCACCCTTATGGCAGAAAGTGAAGAGGAGCTAAAAAGCCTCTTGATGAAAGTGAAAGAGGAGAGCGAAAAAGTTGGCTTAAAGCTCAACATTCAGAAAACGAAGATCATGGCATCTAGTCCCATCACTTCATGGGAAATAGATGGGGAAACAGTAGAAACAGTGTCAGACTTTATTTTTTGGGGCTCCAAAATCACTGCAGATGGTGACTGCAGCCATGAAATTTAAAAGACGCTTTACTGGCTTGGAAGAAAAGTTATGACCAACCTAGGATGGATATATATTCAAAAGCAGAGACATTACTTTGCCGACTAAGGTCCACCTAGTCAAGCCTATGGTTTTTCCTGTGGTCATGTATGGATGTGAGAGTTGGACTGTGAAGAAGGCTGAGCGCCAAAGAATTGATGCTTTTGAACTGTGGTGTTGGAGAAGACTCTTGAGAATCCCTTGAACTGCAAGGAGATCCAACCAGTCCATTCTGAAGGAGATCAACCCTTGGATTTCTCTGGAAGGAATGATGCTAAAGCTGAAGCTTCAGTACTTTGGACACCTCATGTGAAGGGTTGACTCACTGGAAAAGACTGTGATGCTGGGAGGGATTGGGGGTAGGAGGAGAAGGTGACGACCGAGGATTAGATGGCTGGATGGCATCACGGACTCGATGGACGTGAGTCTGAGGGAGCTCCAGGAGATGGTGATGGACAGGGAGGCCTGGCGTGCTTCGATTCATGCGGTTGCAAAGAGTCGGACACGACTGAGCGACTGAACTGAACTGAACCGAACTGAGTCAACCTACCTAACGAGACAAAAGACTGAAATGAAGGAAACTCTAAGACACTGATGAAAAAATCAAAACACAAATAGATGGAGAGATATACCATGTTCTTGGATCACAAGAATCAATATTATGAAAATGACCATACTACCAATGGCAATCTACAGATTCAGTGCAATCCCTATCAAATTACCAATGGCAGTTTTCACACAGAACTAGAACTAAAATTTTACAATATGTACAGAAAGACAACAGACCCCAAATAGCCAAAGCAATCTTGAAAAAGAAAAATGGAGCTAGAGGAATCAACCTTGCTGACTTCAGACTATACTACAAAGCTACAGTAATCAAGACAGTATGGTATTGGCACAAAAACAGAATTATAGATCAATGGAGGTTTCAATTTCAAATTTTATCAGGACTTTTCTTAGTTTGATGTGAAAAACTTGAAAACACAGCACATCTAGGTCTGAAACCATTTTCATAATTAGTGAACTGATACAATGGTGGTCAGGTATTTGCCTTCAATACATTTGCTAGCAAGTAGTTTTGGCAAAGTTGGGACTAAAGGACATTTCTTTGATGGTTTCTCATTTCTTTTCACTAGTCTATCACAACTCCAGTACCTCAGCTCCTTTCTTTGTTTCTGACTAGGGCCTATCTAAATAGTTTAGACAGTAGTATATGTTACAGCATATACACTACATAATGATAACAGTATAATGCCATGTAATGGTGCTTTTAGGCTTCACCGTTAGCTCAGCAGTAAAGAATCTGCCTTCAATGCAGGAGATGCAGAAGATGTGAGTTTGATCCCTGGGTTGGGAACAATTCCTGGAGGAAGGCATGGCAACTCCTTTGGCTAGAGAATCCCGTGGAGACAGGAGCCTGGCCGTTCTACAGTCCACAGGGTTGCAAAGAGCCCAGACATGACTGAAGCAACTGAGCATGTATGCATGGTGCTTTTTAATCTCTCAGGCTCCTTTTAATGAAGGCTTATATGATTTAGGCCTAAAGTGTTCCTGGCCAGAAGCTTTACTCCTGATCTGAGAAGCAAGATACTATAGGAGTTGTGTGCCAAGCTCTTGAGTCCAAGTGCCCTAGATTCAAACTTTGACTTTATCAATTATTCACTGAATGGCTTTGAGAAAGTGAATTAACCCTCCTGTTTCTCACTTTCCTTAAAGGCAATATAGGGATAACAACAATACCTACATTATAGAGCTGTTATGAGGATTAAAATCGATCATACGCATAATATTACTAACTTAACCAGTTTATTGAGCACTTAGACATGGTTCTAAGTCTGCAATTTATTAATTCATTTTATTTGAATATAGGACTTGAGAGAAATTGATGTTTTAACCCAGAAGGATGGACTCTAATGGGGGAAGTTTCAAAAACATCAGCACACTAATTGCAGAAATGCTTTGGAGGAAGTGGTATTCAAGTGACATCTCTATGAAAGCAAATATGAGATACTCTAACATATAATGTTAGACCAAGTATCAAAATATAATTAGATAGGAAGAATTTTTACAGAAAGCAATATACTTGTATCAGAGTTTAACATCACTGATGACATTTCTAAAAAGCTACTTATGGCCATTTCCTCATGTATAACCCAGTCTCCAATAAACAACTGCAATGGGACTGACCATGGCAGTAAAGATAGAAATATGACCAGGCATTTCCCATATTACAGCTGATGGCAACTGAGCCAAGAACTCCCAACTGTGTTTCAGTTCACACCTGTTTCATCACACAAGCACAAAATTATGGAGATGTTGAATAACAACTGCCACGTACTAAGAGTCTATTATGAGCTAGGCATTTTGTGCCTGGCACTACATACACTTTATTTTTAACCCTCATGACAAAGCTGAAACATAGTTGGCCTCATTTTACAGATGAGGCAAATAGTTAAGATGGACTGAGTAAAATCCCCAGGGTCACATATTAAGTAAGTAGCTAAGCTATGATTTAAGTCCAGGCAGGTCTGATTTCAAAGTCCATGCTTTCCACTAAACCTTGAGACTTCGCTCATAATTTTTAACTAACTGGGCGTGGTGGAGATGAAAAACAAAAGTACTACATCTGTTACTTAATCATCTTGTTTAATCCTCACCAAAACCATACGAAGTGGATAGGGATATTTACCAGTATTTTACTTACGAAGCATCTGAGGTACTAAGAGAGTAAAGAAGTCCTCGCTAAGGTCACACAGTGTGTGATACTCGTGGAACCTGGAATCTCTGCTCTTAACACCTATGTTCTCAAGCAGTGTTGTCCAGTAGAAATAGGATATGAGTCACATGTGTACTATTAAATTGTCTAGCAGCCACATTAAAAAGTAAAATGACACAAGTGAATTTTAGTTTACTTAAACCAATATATCCAAAATATCATTTCAACATATAGTCAATATAAAACAATTGAGATATTTTACTTCTTTGTACGTAGTCTTCAAAAGTCAATGTGTCCTGAATTCAGACTAGCTCAATTTCAAGTGCCAGATGGCCACCTGTGGCTAATAGCTTTGTATTAGACTGGGGAGCTCTATACCTTAATGTAGAGAGGCTAAAGATTGAACACAAGAAAGAGAAGCTTTGGTTTTCACTGACCTGCAGATGTGTTCTTAAAAAGGTTTTCCTTTTGGTGTACTCAAAGTCGTTTCTCATCAGAAGACACAAAAGTGCAGAGGCTTCATTCCTGGTTGAGCCAATCTGTGACGTGCAGCACTTTTAAAACCTCATAGCAAAACGCAGCACACATGTTTGCCCTTCCTTTGAAAAAGGTCGAGGGAAACTAAACAATAGGAAAACATAAATAATTATCTGAAAAGCCATAAAACAGAAATCAATCAACTATCAAGCGCCTACAGTATTCTCCCTAAAACTATAAGCTGGGTGCGTTGAGGATACACAATCAACATAAGATTAGGGTACCACTCTGGAAAACCCAAGCTAGATAAAAACATAAAGACCAGCATGTATAATGAATGACTGAAATCATGACTCATTTCATGATGATGGTCTCAATTTGGGCCATAAAAATGGGAAGGCCAATCTGCATTACTTACTCTTTTGCTTTATATTTAAACAGTTCCTTATGTTATAAACTTCCAAATGCTAGGAAAATTATATCAAGAATCTATTCAGCAAATAAAGTTGATCTTTTAACAAAATGGAGTATAGACGAATTGAACACAAACAGAAACATGTCCATCCTCTACTCATAAACAGTGCTGAGTAAAATACAGGTCGGCATAGAAAAAGTACAAAAGTGACTATCTAATCCTCAAAACAGGCAAGTGACTGCTACTTTTGGCATGTATTCAGTCTGCTTTGTGGAAAATAAGCTATACATAGAACGTAGGCTTATTGCAAACTTCCATGCTTACATGTCTTGGCAAGTGAGTACTAAGCTGCTCCAGGGTACACAATGGATTTTTTCACGGAGTGTGAAGCTAGAGTCTCTCAAAATCATTCTCAGGAATATTGGATTTACCCATATTATAGGAATCTACATAAGGCTAGCACCTAATTTCAATATTATTTTTTAGAAATATTGAATTTAAGCCCATTATATAGGAATCTATCTTCTTTTTATCACCTTAACACTAAGTACAATGCTCCTTACTGTTTATGCAGCTTCATCTATTAATGAACATTTAATAAATGTTTTCTAGCTGGCATTGAAAAAATCTCATCAATGGTTTCACCAGATTAAATAAATCATTTCGGGCAAGATACTTCTGTATAGACAGGAAGGGAAGGCACAGTGGTAGAGTACTTAATCTGCTATAGGAAGTCTTCTATCTATCACTTCACAGTTACTGAAATTAAAAATACTCTAGAAGGAATTAATAGCAGAATATCTGAAGCAGAAGAAGGGATCAGTTAGCCAGAAGATAAAGTGGTGGAAACAACTGCTGAAGAGCAGAATAAAGTAAAAAGAATGAAAATAACTGAGGATAGTCTCAGAGACCTCTGGGACAGTATTAAATGCACCAACATTAGAATTATAGAGGTCCCAGAAGAAGAGAAAAAGAAAGGGTATGAGAAAAGTTTGTAAGAGATTATAATTGAAAATTTCCCCAACATGGAAAAGGAAATGGTCAATCAAGTCCAAGAGGCACAAAGAGTCCCATACAGGATAAACCCAAGGAGAAACATGCCAAGACACATACGAATCAAACTACCAAGACTAAACACAAAGAAAGAATATTAAAAGCAGCAAGGGAAAAGCAACAAGTAACACACAGGGGAAACCCCATACGTTTAACAGCTGATCTTTCAGCCGAAACTGCGCAGGCCAGAAGGGAATGGCACGATATATTTAAAGTACTGAAATGGAAAAATCTACAACCAAGACTAGTCTACCTGGCAAGGATCTCATTCAAATTTGATGGAGAAATCAAAAACTTTTCAAACAAGCAAAAGTTAGGAGAATTCAGTACCACCAAACCAGCTTTACAACAAATGTTACAGGGACTATATAGTCAGGAAATACAAGAGAAGAAAAAGATCTACAGAAACAAACCCCAAACAATTAAGACAACGGCATTAGGAATATATCAGTAATTACTTTAACTGCAAATGGATTAATTGCTCCCACCAAAAGACACAGACTGGCTGAATGGATACAAAAACAAGACCCATGTATATGCTGTCTGCAAGAAACCCACTTCAGATGTAAAGACACATATAGACCGAAAGTGAGAGGATGAAAAAATACATTCCACACAAATGGAAAGCAAAAGAAAGCTGGGGTAGCATCCTCATACCAGACAAAGTAGACCTTAAGATAAACAATATTACAAGAGATAAGGAAGGACACTACGTAACGATCAAGGGATCAATCCAACAGGATGACATAACAATTGTAAATATCTATGCACACAACATAGGAGCACCTCAATACATAAGGTAAACACTAACAGACATAAGAGGAGAATTTGACAGTAACACAATAATAGTAGGAGACTTTAACACCCCACTCACACCAATGGACAGATCATCAAAACAGAAAATTAACAACGAAACACAAGTCTTAAATGATACATTAGATGAAATGGGTCTCATTGATATCTTCAGGACATTCCATCCAAATGCAGAAGAATACATCTTTTTCTCAAGTGCACATGGAACATTCTCCAGGATCGACCACATCTTGGGTCACAAATGAAACCTCAGTAAATTTAAGAAAATTGAAATCGTATCAAGCATCTTTTCTGCCATGCTATGAGATGAGATGAGGTTTTTTCACAAGAAAAAAACTGTAAGAAACACAAACAAATGGAGATTAAACAACAGGTTTCTAAATAACCAACAGGTTACTGAAGAAATCAAAAGGGAAATCAAAAAATTTCAGAAACAAATGACAATGAAAACATGGCAACTGAAAAGGTATGGGATGCAGCAAAAGCAGTTTTAAGAGGGAAGTTGATAGCAATACAATCCTACCTCAAGAAACAAGAAAAACATCGAATAGACAACCTAATTTTACACCTAAAACAACTGGAAAAAGAACGAAAAACTTGAAAATTAGTAGAAGGAAAGAAATCAAAAGATCTGAGCAGAAATAAATGAAAAAGAAAAAACGACAATAAAGATTAATAAAACTAAAAGCTGGTTCTTTGAGAAGATAAACAAAATTGACAACCCCTTAGCCAGACTCATCAAGAAAAAAAGAGACAAGCATCAAATCAACAAAGTTAGATATAAAGGAGAAGTTACAACAGACCATGCAGAAATACAAAGGATTATAAGAGACTATTACAAATAACTATATGGCAATAAAATGGATAAACTGGAAGAAATGACGCTGGGAAGGAGAAATCAATATTGTGAAAAGGACTATACTACCAAATGCAATCTATAGATTCAGTGTGATCCCTATCAAATTACTAATGGCACTTTTCACAGAACTAGAACAAAATATTTCACCATTCGTATGCAAACACATAACGACCCTGAATAGCCAAAGCAATACTAAGAAAGAACAGAACTGGAGGAATCAACTTTCCTGATTTCAAATTATACTACAAAGCTACAGTCATTGAGACGGTATGGTACTGGCACAAATACAGAAATATAGACCAATGGAACAAGATAGAAAGCCCAGAAATAAACCCATGCACCTATGGCTACCTTATTTTTGACAAAGGAGGCAAGAATATATAATGGGGTGGAGACAGCCTCTTCAATGAATGGTGCTGGGAAAACTGGACAGCTACCTGTAAAAGACTGAAATTAGAACACTTCCTAACAGCACACAAAGACAAACTCAAAATGGATTAAAGACCTAAATGTAAGACCAGAAACTATAAAACTCTTAGACGAAAACATAGGCAGAAAACTCGATGACAGAAATCAAAGCAAGATCCTCTATGACCCACCTGCTAGAGTAATGGAAATAAAAACAAAAGTAAACAAGTGGGACCTGATTAAACATAAAAGCCTTTGCACAGCAAAGGGTACTATAAGCAAGCTGAAAAGACAACCCTCAGAATGGGAGAAAATAATAGCAAATGAAACAACAGACACAGGATTAATTTCCAAAATATACACGTAGTGCATACAATTCAATACCAGGAAAACAAACAACCCAATCAAAAAGTGGGGAAAAGAGCAAAACAGACATTTCTCCAAAGAAGACATACAGATCGCTAACAAACACATGAAAAGATATTCAATATTGCTCATTATTAGAGAAACGCAAATCGACACTACAATAAGATATCACCTCATACCAGTCAGAATGGCCATCACCAAAAAGTCTACAAACAGTATATGCTGGAGAGCATGTGGAGAAAAGGGAATGCTCTTGCACTGTTGGCGGGAACGTAAATTGATACAGCCACTATGGAAGACGGTATGGAGATTCCTTTAAAAACTAGGAATAAAACTGCCATATGACGCAGCAGTCCCACTCCTAGGCATATACCCTGAGGAAACCAAAATTGAAAAAGACACATGTATCCCATTGTTCACTGCAGCACTCTTTACAATTGCTAGAACGTGGAAGCAACCTAGATGTCCATCGACAGATGAATGGATAAAGAAGCTGTTGTATATATACACGATGGAATATTACTCAGCCATAAAATGGAACACATTTCAGTCAGTTCTGATGAGGTGGATGAACCTAGAGCCTATTATATAGAGTGAAGTAAGTCAGAAAGAGAAAGAGAAATATCATATACTGACACACATATACAGAATCTAGAAAAATGATACTGAAAAATTTATCTGTTGGGCAGCATGCAGAAACAGACATAGAGAATAGATTTATGGACGTGGGAGGAGGGGAGGATAGGGTGAGATGTATGAGGCGAGTAAGACGGAAACTTACATTACCATATGTAAAGTAGATAGCCAACAGGAACTTCCTGTTGTCTCAGGAAACTCAAACAGGAGCTCTGTATCAAACTAGAGGGGTGGGATGGGGCAGGAGATGGGAAGCAGTTTCTAAAGCGAGGGGATATATGTATACCTATGGCTGACTTCATGTTCAGGTTTGATAGAAAATAACAAAAATCTGTAAAGCTGCTGCTGCTGCTAAGTCGCTTCAGTCGTGTCTGACTCTGTGCGACCCCATAGATGGCAGCCCACCAGGCTTCCCCGTCCCTGGGATTCTCCAGGCAAGAACACTGGAATGGGTTGCCATTTCCTCCTCCAATGCATGAAAGTGAAAACTGAAAGTGAACTCACTCAGTCGTGTCCGACTCTTAGCGACCCCATGGACTGCAGCCTACCAGGCTCCTCCGCCCATGGGATTTTCCAGGCAAGAGTACTGGAGTGGGGTGCCATTGCCTTCTCTTTCTGTAAAGCAATTATCCTTTAATTTAAAAAAACGTTAGAATGAGATCTAAAAAAAAAAAAAAAAACACCAAAACAATATGCAACTTGTAACAGATTTATTGGTAACGATGATAGACAGAAACCTGGGATGGTGCTCCATCTTTCTGGCTATTTCCTTAGTCTACTTTTTTAAAGGAATATGGTAGTGTTTAGAAGCATGGACTCTTATGATAACTGGCAAGATCAGAATCTGGATCTGCTACCAACTAGCTATGTGACATTAAGATCCCTGTGAGCTTCACTTCTCTCACTTTAAAATGGGAAAAACAGAGACTTCCCTGGTGGTCCACTGGTTAAGACTCCGCACTGTCAACATGAGGGGCCTAGGTTCAAACCCCAGTAGGAACTAGATCCCAAACACTGCACCTAAGAGTCTGCATGCCACAATGAAAAGATCCTGCATCCCGAGAAGATCAAGGTCCTGAGTGCTGCGACTAAGACACATGGAGCTAAAAAGGAAAACAAAAAATTAATGGGAAAAATAACAGCATCTACATCGCAAAGCTAGTTTGAGAATTAAAGGTCAGTTCTCATTTGTTCTTTTACTTTGATTGAGGTTTAATTTACATAAAACAAAATTTACCTATTTTAAATTTATCATTCAATGATTTTTAGTAAATTTACGGAGTTGTCCATTTATTACAATCTAGTCATTCCCATCATCTCAAAAAGATCCGTGGTGCCCATCTGCAGTCCCCTTTTCTACCTCCAGTTCCACAATAAAAAATGAGCGAATATTTCTAAATCACTTAGGATAGTGCCTGTCATCTACCAAGAGATGTATGTTACATCAGTAAGAAATGTCTGAACAGGAGGAAGAAATACAATGCAAACCATGAAACCTAAATGTCTTATTTACTGGCATAATAAAAAATGAATTTGGGTTGCATTTTAATCAGAACAAACTTAATTCTTCATATAAAGATATTGCAGCTTATTTCTGATTAGTATCTAATTTAGTTTTCCCTTATAATCTTCTTTGAAAAGCACAGGCCTGGTTTCCATAGTCAATCTGGAGGCCTGAGCAATTAACTGAATTACTTTGAGAAGGGGAAAGAAAAGAAAAAAATCTATGTAACTCAGATGAAAAGCCAGCAAGAGTTTTCACTTTTGACTTCTCCCACTACTGTTACCTCACATTATGGTTATATGGGCTCCCCTGGTAGCTCAGCAGGTAAAGAATCCTCCTGCAATGCGGGAAACCTGGGTTCTGTCTCTCAGTTGGGAAGATCCCCTGGAGGAGCAAATGACAACCCACTCCAGCATTCTTGCCTGGAGAATCCCAGGGACAGAGGAGCCTCTTGGGCTACAGTCCACGTGGTCCCAAAGAGTCAGACACGACGGAGCAACTCAGCAAAGCACATAGTTATATAGTGTTTCTTCAAAGCTCTCTAACATCCATTATCTCATTTTACACCTTCAACAACCCTGCAAGATAACTGCTTTCAATTTCTTCTTCTATTTTTTAATCCTAGTAATGATGCTTTGTACTGAGAGGCAAGCATCTGAGTAAAACCAACAAGCACCTGACAAGGGAAGCCAGCCAGCCAGCCTGCCTGGACATCTTCTGGCTTCACAAGACACCTCATTTCAATGGGCATTTGGATAAACAGACTCAATCATAATTTGGGCTAAAAATGACTGGATATTTTCATCAAAGTATGAAAAGACCCTGTTTTTAAACACAAAAATAACAGAGAAGGAGAATAAGGAACAAATTATTAACAGTCCACCTCTCTCATTTTAAGGCTGAGTCTCTGGTGATTTCCTTGAGGTCATACTAGGTCTGCCACCCAAGTTTCCTGACTGCTCGCTGGGGGCTTTTCTACTGTACTAAGCTTCATCTGCCTAGTTGACTTTCGTGTATTTTCTTTGCAATGATACTGACTAAATTCTAGCTTTTCATTTTTACCTTGAAACACTGAGTGAAAAATGATATGGTATCTAACACTGTTAGGGAAACTTCGATAGCAGTATTTCCTTCAAGAAGTACCTGATAGGAAAATGTTTGCTTCAGTTGTTGTAGAACCTGAGATTTTTTTTAAAAAAGGAAATTAAAACTGTATGACACAGGGATTCACATAACAGTTTGGAATGACTGTCTCTCCCAAAGACTCAGAGAGAGAGACAAGCAAAAAGACACCAGGCTCTCAGTACCTGCAGACTTAATGAGTTTCGCTGTATTTACTCCTTAATCAAATACAATCTGGGTTAATCAATTCTGCTATTGTTTACTTCAGCTCTGTATCAACAGCTCTGTAGCAAATAAATAGGTGCCTACTTCTTTGTAGACAAGATGTGAGTGATGATCGAGGTATGTACCTAAGAAATAACGTGGGAGGCATTTTAGGCTGTGCTTCTCATTATATGTGCAAAAATGAGAAATCATAGAAAAGCAGCTATGTTATGTACAGGGGTTCCCTATGGCCTGATGTTTTCAATGATGCCAATGGTGTGAGACTTGTTTCTAAATCAGAAGGAAAACAAAGCATCTGGGCCAACTGAAAGACACAGGTTTCATACATTGTTACAAGAGACAAAGAGCAAAGCTGAAGGCTGTACCACTCCCATTTTTTTTGAAAGGTCCTCGGTCTAGTAGCTCAGCATCCATCTGCTCAAGACATTTGTGTTTACTATTAGTCCTTATCGCAAAGCCAGTTCTGCTTGCTTCCTCTTATGCAACCTCTAAAGGACTGTCTGGTAATGAACATTCTCTCACTCTTTGACGTTTTATTAAGATTTGCTTTCAGAGAATAGCTTTCATTCATATAACCCTCTAGCTTCCTATTGAACTTGTAATATTTCAACCTGTGTGAAATATGTCTTTGTCAAAATAGTATTTACAGTGCTCTGACCTCTGCAGACAGCTCAGCATGTGCAATCCCTTGAAAAATCACTAAATAAAAAATAGTCATTCTAAACATATATATACTATTTTGTTCAGATTCATTATTTTCATTAAAGTACAGATAAAGGATATTGAATGTAAAATCACATAATTATAATAGTTCAATGAGAAAATTAATCTCCTTCATATTAAACTAAGAACTCACTATTAACTAAAATTGCCAGAAACAATCCATGCATATTTGATCTTATATTCACATATGATGAAATGACCATACAGAAACAGAGCTAGGCAAATATATTGATGTATGTAAAATGATCTCCAGCTGTACTGGTGATTTAGGTTAAATAGTATTAATGTCTGTTTCAAATGAGTACCCTACCTACATTTTGCACTGACTGTGATTAAGTGTAAATAAACTTTCCAGGCTATTAAGATGCTGAAGCCTGGCCTGCATTATTCCTGATCTGTTTCAAAGAGCTGGCATGGTTTGCGATTTTCAGGCTACTCCAAAGTGTTTTGACAGCCAGGCATTATGCACTCTAAAATAAAGGTTAAAGTTAGGAAATGAAGTACTTTAATACTATATCTCAATGTTAGATTGTTTTAACTAATAAATGACTAGAGTTCCGCATAAACACTGTGCTACACTCAATATCCTACCAACTATTATTCGGCTTAAATGAGACATCACTGGAAACTGTATGATGCTTACCATGTATTTAAAATAGCTTATACTACAAGAATACAAGTAAGGAATTTAGAGAAATTTCTTACTTTCCTTCCTCTCCTCAAAAATATCAGAGTAGAGTGGACAATACTCCAATAATTCTCCGTCTTTTTCTCAGGAGATAAGGAAAGGCAAGAGTCAGAGAAAACAGTGAGAGGGACACTCAGAGACTCGGGTGGAGGGCGGGGAGGGGGCTGGTTTCCTGAAGTTAGATGTTTAAGAATGAGGCCTATCTAATCTGTCTCTGGGCCGGAGTTAAACTTGGATCAGAACTGTTTTACTCGATAAACATGTCTATTTCCACATTTTTATTTTGTTCTCCTTGAATTTTAGGGTTTCATTAAAAAATTAACAACTGGGTAATACAAGCACTGAGGAAAAAGCCTTTGTCCATCCTCTACTAAACACAGAGGGCAGGTCAGCAGAATCTCAGTGATTAAGATTGATGGTGGTAGTTACCATAGCAGTTCCCAACCAGTTCCCAGTGCTGGGGAGACACTAGAAATTGTCATCTGAATTATTAGGATGTCCCAGAGACTCAGCAATAAACCCCATCCAAACTGCCTCTTTAGTTTTTCCAAGTGCTATGAAAGTTATTTTAAAAAAGAAATCTATTTAACTTCCTTTAATGACTAACTCTACGTCTGAAACATATCTATTCGAAATAAGCAAGTAATCTTTTCCTTAGGGTCATGCAAACGTTTCCTTAAGTATTTATTCCACTAAGACTTACACAGCAAAAAGAAGAAAGAAATAATATATAGCATCTGTCTCAATTGCTGTTGGGGATTTCTGTTTACATTAGTAACTGAAGTGAGTACTGATATGTTGTAAACAAATGTACTGCTGCTGCTGCTGCTGCTGCATAGCTTCAGTCGTGTCCCGACTGCTGTGCGACCCCATAGACGGCAGCCCGCCAGGCTCCCCCGTCCCTGGGATTCTCCAGGCAAGAACACTGGAGTGGGAAACAAAAGTACAGACCTGACAGTTGTCTTCACTTGATGATTTCCTGCCTTCCCCTGGATCTAGCCCTTTCTCATGAGCTTCAGTAGCGACAAGCATCTATTCTAGGATTAGACCGGAAACTGTGCACATCAGTCTAACCTTACCTTTTGGAAAACTTTTAAAAACCTATCACTTCCCATCAGGCTAATTTCAACTTTGAGTTGAGAAGCATTCAATAAATCATGGGTATCTTAAGGCTAACTCAAAAGGAAGCATCTAGGTTTTGCATGGCATGATTAAGACTGCCCTCTGTTGGAAGAGAAGAAAACAAGAGGAAATTGCAGGGCTATGGGAATTACCTTGCTATGATTCTTTGCCCCATGTATCTAAAGTGAGACAAACACACTCTAGGAAGAAAAACAGTAGCATCTTAGTCCTATATTACCATACTTTGCATTTCAACAAATAATATTTGAAAATTCATGTGTTAGGCTCTTCTATCCCTGGAATTCTCCAGGCAGAAATACTGGAGTGGGTTGCCATTTCCTTCTCCAGGGGATCTTCCCGATCCAGAGTTTGAACCTGGCTCTCCTGCATTACCTACAGACCACCAGCAAAGCTCTAGCATGGGTGGCAACAGCTAATCAGTTACAGAATTGCCAGTTTTGGAATGGACGACTAAGCAATGTTGCCTAGACGGAGGGGTGACAGGGAGGAAAGAGAGCATGGCTTTTGACTTGACGTCCCACTTGCTAATGACCATGGGTATTTGTGCTTTTCCATGATTATAAAATACTGTCAGGAAGAAAGATGCTAAAATTGGGTCAAATTAATTTGTTTCAAAAATAAACCAAGGGGTAAGTTTCAACACCCCAACCCCAACCCCCGCCTTTTGGGACGCACTTCAGCTCGGCGCGGCTTTCCCAGAAGTCATTGCGTTTCCTGTCTCTCGAGTCTCTGGTCAGGAACCCGGTGCCTTGAAGGCGCCACCTTCCGTCCCATGTGCCTTTGCTCGTCTCAGCAAAAGGAGGCTGGTGTCTCCTTCCAGGCCCCCAACCGCACCCTCCTGTCCACCCCGAGCCATCTTCGATCCATCCTCTTGCCCGCCCGATCGCCCACCCAGTGCCCTGAGGCCGCTTCACAGGTCTGTACAAGAGTTTAAACTCTCATCCCGTCCGGGGCCCTTCCGCCATTTTTTTGCTGGTGCCTGTCTCCCCTGTTTCCCAATCCCATCAGGGAATCAAGATGAAGGCTGGGGACGTGGGTGAAGAAGACAGGGAAAGTGGGCAGAACTCTTCCGAAGGAGATAAAATACAGATTAGACTCTGTGATGTGTCTTCTGAAGATTTTAAAAAAACCTGGCAAACACTAAAAGACCTCCATGACAGAGAGCCACGCGGACTGCAGGGGAAAGGAACCAGTTTGAGGAAAGAGCGATTGTCAGACGGGAGGTGGACAGGCTCCATATCCAGAATTAAAGACTTTACGGAGCAGCGGAGAGCCCTGAATGACCCTATCCATGACCTGCGAGGTCAGTTAAACGCGGAAGTATGCAATCGCTCTACAGTAAACGAAACGGACAGAAATACGCTACAGCAAGAATCTTATGATATCCAACAACAAAGTGTGAAATTTACTGGTGAGCTCACAGCAGAAAGGAATAAACTAACAGAAGAAAACAAGCAGCTTTCGGCTAGGCTCAAGAGGAAACAGCCACAGTTTCACCGTTCTTTTTCTGATAGTCATGATGACTTCGTTCTTGGGTCTCAAAAGAGCGAGTCAGTTATTTTGCTCAGGGACCCTCCGCCCGGACCTGAGAGGTATGTGGCTGTCAAACTAATAACGGAAACAAATACCAAACAGATGAAATCTAGAGGGAAAAAGAAACAGCCACACAGTTCCGAGCTTCAGGTTCCATTTTACAGTCAGGACGTCTTTGAGGTCCCGGAGAGCCCTCAGGAGAAGATTTCCTCTAACAGCAGTAAGACGATCACAATAAGCAGTGGCAGTCAGAAGTCATCTAGCACTGTTCCTTCAGCGTCTACACTTGGCCTTCAAACAGTGGATGGATTTCAAGATGACTCCAGCCTTCCTGATGCCAGGCTTGGCCATCCACAAAGCAAATCCATTTTCACACAGAGGACCTCCCCACAGCAGGATCTCCACACCAAAGCATGGAACTGAGATTGATTTCCCTTGGAGCCTTTCCAGTATTTCTCCAGGAAAAGACCTACCTATTGAAATATCTGAAACTTTAGAGGAAAGTATGATTGATTACACCAAAAGCATATTTACTCCTTTTCCACGGAGAGACGAAAACACCACTTTACACCTATTTCCTTTAGACTATACTTCAAGTGCTAATGTGAAAAGACCATCATTGGGTGTTTTTCGCGTTTCAGTGAGAGAGATCAATAGCCAGACACCTTGCAGTGAACAGTCCACAGCAAGCAAGAATACGAATGGAGCTACAGCTGCAGCCCATGATGCTGATAAGCCACAAGGTGAAACTCAGGCTTGCACTTCAGATCTTCAATAAAGAGAAAAGTCAAGATACAGTTAGAAAAAGGGGGGAAGTAGCTATTGCTCCATCTCTCTCTTAAGGAGACTGCTTTGCTTTTCCAAGAGGACAGTCTCCCTATCAATTCAGACAATTTAACATTTGTATTCAGACTGTCACCGATAATTCCTGACTTTGATTCTACTTCCCAGAATATAATATACAGACAATAAAAAGTTGGGCAAATGACTAAGACTTTGAAACAGTGACTTCTTGCCCGATAATAAAATTCAGCTAGAATGAAAGAAACAGTTTTCAGAATCCCCCTACTTCTGTATAAAAGTGTAGAGGTCTATCATCTTTTTGTTGAAATTAAGCTGCTAGTGTCTGTGAGCATGTGCCATGCTGAGTTGGTTTAGTTGTGTCCTACTTTTTGCAACACTACAGACTGTAGCCTGCCAGGCTCCTCTGTCCGTGGGATTCTCTAGAAGAATACGCAGTGGGTTGTCATGCCCTCCTCCTGGGGATGTTCCCATCCATCTTGTCTCTTAAACACTTGCATTGGCAGGCGAGTTCTTTATTACTAGTGCCAGTTGGGAAGCCCTTATGAGTCAATAAGAAGGCTTAAGAAAAAGAAAGCCAAGAGAACACCTAAAAGGCCTGGACTGTAAGAGCTCAACCCTGTAATGCTTGTGAAATACTTACTTGACTTGACAAGGTAACTACAACACTTACACTGAGAAACATTCAGAAGAAGTTATTTTTCAGAATAAAATGAATATGACTTTACAGATACTACAGAGCATGACTTAAATTAGAAAAGAGAAGATGTGACACAGACTGTATACTAGTTATTAAAATTTGCTTTTAAAAATCAAAAAGTGAGAGCAGAAGGAAAAACCTCATTAACAAAGACCAACTATTTAGCAAGCGAGGGCAACATTTACAAGAGCAGGAGACCTTTTCAAGAAACAGAGCAGTTATGGTTTTTTCCGTAACAAAATGCAGCCAGTTGCTTGTCACTGGTTATCACAGTGTGTGTGTGTGTGTGTGTGTGTGTGTGTGAATGTGTGTGCATATGTGTGCAAGTATGTGCACATGTATACTGAATGGAGGAGGGGAGAAGTAGTCAGCAATCCTTGTCCCTCTCCTTCTTCTCTTCTGTCCTCCCCCTACCACCCTCCTTACTTTCCCTGGGCCATGGTGGTACTCAACTCCTTTTTTCTTTACAGTTTTTTTTTCCCCATGTGTCCTTGAGCATGTAGAAAAACCAAAGTTATTGAGTGAATCCATGAACCATAAAACTCACCCTTTAAAATAGAGTACAATACAGTAGTTTATATGGTATTTTAAAACTTGTAAAACCATCACCACAGTTTTAGAATATTTTCATCACCCTTTAAAAAAGCCCATACATAATAAGAGCTGTCACTTTCTGCATTCCCACTTTTTAGCTTTGTGGGGAGACAAAACAGTCCACTGTGGTTGTGGTTGTTAATTTGATTGAATATCTCTTGGAATGAAGTACCACCAGGGTTGAATATTATCTCCCTTTACATATTTCTTTCCGAAAACATGGAAGCTTAAAACATAGTATCAATAATCTTTGACTTTTACTCTAAATCATACATTCTAAGTAGTTGAAGATGGTAGTGATTTAAAACTGTTTTATTAATGTACTTTAGAATTCATATCTAGTTTTCATGTGTTTCAATCTCTCTAGCGAGTTAACTATCAACTTATTTTATGTTTTTACATCCTGCATTATTACAAAAATATTTAAAATAATATGTACTAAAACAAAATGGAAAAGAAGTAAAATTTACTGTATTATTTGACTTTTACTGTAAATCATATATTCTAAGTACTTCATTCTAGTTATTTAAAACTTTTATTAATGTACTTTAGAATTAGTTATTCATATCTAACATTTGATGTGTTTCAATCTCTGGCAAGATAACTGTCAACTTATTTTATGTTTTTATATCCTGCATTATTAGAAAAAAATGTTTAATATTTACTAAAAACTAAATAGAAAATAAGTAAAATTTACCTACTGTTTTATGCTGATCAAAACCCAGGTGCTTTCATGTTCTTCATGCTGTTTGCTTTTCTTTAAGTCTTTATTTATTATTTAGCTTCATGGGGGTCTTAGATGCAGCGTGTGGGATCTGTTTCCCTGTCCAGAGACTGAACCCAGGACCTCTGCATTGCCAGTGCAGAGTCTTAGCCACAGGGAAGTTCCCAGGGATTTTGCTGGTTTGTTTTGTTTTCCCGGGGGGGGGGGGGGGTGTTTGTGTGTTGCCTTTTTTTTTTTTTTTTTTTGCAAAAGGAGAAAAAAGAAAAGATTATGTAAACAAGTGTGGTACTGGGAATGAGTTAACCTTCTGGTTGTACTTCCAGAGGACATACAGTTTATGAAAACCCTTTGCTTGTATTCTATCATATATAGTAAAGAGGAAATGGTAAATTGTAAATAATATAATTATACATCAAGGTAAAGAGAACAGAGTCTGGAAAAGAACCTGACACCATACAGAACTGTATAATGGTCCTGTGAAGACAGCAACAGCATTCCTTACTCTCAAAGAACCCTTCCTGTCTTTTTGTTTGCTTTGATTGTGTAAATCCTGGGTCAAATAAAACCTACAATGTTAAATATGACTTTTGGATATTGTTATTTTCTTCTGTTTACCTTGGTCATTTAATGTATTCTGTGCTCTGCTATGAAAAAATATTTTAGCACTTCTGAAACTATTGCCTGACTTTAGAAACTAATTTTTTTGTCTTTTAAAAAAGTCCTGTTATTAAAGAGAAATTTTGATAACATTATTTCTTTTTACAAACCCTCGTGTCAAGGGCTGACATTCAACTGATCGGAGCGAGAGAGCTGCTCTGCTACATGCAAAACCCCAACCCAGAAGCAGGTCATCTATGAATAGTTTAGTACCAGCTTCCCCCAGGTTCCCCACAATTGAGTGGTGCAGTGTTGGGCAAGGGGGCTGCTGCCTTTCTGGTCGTGCTTGTGTTCCAGGATGAAGAGTTCCCTGTACTGGACCGGGTCGCAACACACAGAGGGGCGTGCCACACCATGTCCCAAAGGACCTGGGCAGTGGCCCCATGGTAGGGACAGTCGGGGACTGTCTATCTGAGGCCAACCAAGGCATTGCCAGAAACTAATTTTTAAATAAAATTATTTCAAAGGCTCAAATTTGTAGGATGGAAATAAATTTATTTTAAGTTAAATACAGGAAGATTCTAAGGTCAAAGTCTACCAGCTACTGTCCCCATGTCCACAAAAATCAGCGAGAGAGGAATGCTAAAACTTCAATCCTTGAGCCCTCCCTTCCCGGATCTAGCCTACGTAGTTTGCGCACTCCACCGATTAGCCATGCGGTCACTTAGATGCAGTCAATCATAAAGGAAGTCAATCATGAATAGTCACTGGAAGGACTGATGCTAAAGCTCAAACTCCAGTACTTTGGCCACCTAATGCAAAGAACTGACTCATTGGAAAAGACCCTGATGCTGGGCAAGGTTGAAGGCAGGAGGAGAAGGGGACATCAGAGGATGAGGTGGTTCGATGGCATCACCAACTCAATGGACATGAGCGTGAGCAAGCTCCAGGAGATGATGATTGACAGGGAAGCCTGGCGTGCTGCAGTCCCTTGGGTAGCAGAGTCAGACACAACTGAGCAAATGAACAACACTTAGTTGGGAAACTACCTCTCAGATCTACTCTTCCCCCATCCTCACCTGCAGTGTTCTGTTCAGGTTCTTATTGCCTCACTTTATAGGTCACGTCTGTGCCTGTGTGCTGTGTGCTAACTCGCTTCAGTCCTGTCTGACTCTGCAACCCACTGGATTGCAGCCCACCAGGCTTCTCTGTCCATGTGGATTGTCAGGCGAGGGTACTGGAGTGGGTTGCCATGCACTCCAACAGGGGATCTTTCTGAACCAGGGATTGAACCCTCTTCTCCTGCGTCTCTTGCTCTGACAGGCAGGTTCTTTACCACTAGCGACACCTGGAAAGCCCTTGGGTACCCATAGCACTTGACACATTTCCTCTGCTGTAGCAAATAATAAAAGAGGTTTGTGGGCATGTCCATTTCTCCCACTGGATTCAGGTTTCTCTAGGCCAGAGACGGTTCAGGGTGATTCCAGGATTTCCACCTAGAAGGAGCTTAGGGCCAGCAATCTGAGTGGAAGGGACAACAACCAGGGGCTTCTGGGTTTATTTGTGATGTCTGGAGGGAATACACCATGTGGCACCACAGAGAATATAAAGATGGATGTAGCCTGATCAGTCTGGGTTTAATTGACTCATAGGTTCTTTGCTCTTCAGCAAGTGCTTTTCTTCTAGAAATCTTCTGGGGGTGCACTCAAGGTAGTGCTGTTTACACAAGAGGCCTGTGATGGGATCCTCTGAATTTAACCTAAGGCAGAGTAGCAAGGTTCTGGGTGAGTCTCCATCAATGTCCTGAAACCCATTGACCTCTACATCTTCACACTTCTAGCGCAAGATCCCATTCTAATTTCGAATGAATACGATCAATGCTGTCTCTAATAATAAGGCTTAACTCAAAAGCTTGTGCTCTCTCTCGTTCAGTCACAGGAGCTGGCAGAAGCATGCATATGTCGGGAAAAGTCAAGGACATCACGAGTCATATGTGAGCCATCCATCTCCTTCCTTTACATCTTAATCATCAACCTCTTTCAGTGCTTTCCTTGCAACACCTCTCTTGATTATCCTGATCATGCTCAGGTGCTCTGCTGGGTCTCGTGAGGCAGGCAGACATACAGCAGTTAGGCCTGAGCCTGGACAGAAGGCGTGCATGACCCATCTTTCTAGGGGCCACCTCCAATCCTAGATTCCTGTGGAGATTTGCACTCTGGTGAGTCCCCCCTCCCTCCAGCCCCACACTCAGTCAGGTCTCCCTGTTGACTTCTCCTCCAGTGTCATTTCCCTCCCGCTGCACCCCAACTCAGCTTCAAGGGCAAATGAAGCCCTTCTGCCTTGACTGCTTTCGGCCAATGCACCCTCCTGCCAAGCCGGACTCCTCCTTGAGCCCACAGGGGCACCAGCCACCATTACTTCTTGGCCTCTGCTCCTGCTCGCCTCCCAAAAATGGGAATAACTTCTCCTCCACCAACTCAAATGTCACCCACCCTAAAAGTCTAGCTCAAATTTCAGTTCTTCCTCAGAATTCCCAGCCCTCAGTTTCCCCTCTTCTGAATGCCTATGGTACTTATTGTTTGGACTACACAGTCTGGCAGTCATAAAGCAAGTCTCCAATACATGATCATTCGCTTTTTATCAATGGCCTGTACATACTTGGGTGAATGCCCACCAGTCCTGCCCTGTATGCTCTGGGAGAGACCCAGCTCCCCTCTCAGCCAAGGACTCCCCTCCTTTCTGCAGAGAGAGGCAATGAATGCAGTGGTTAGGGGCACGGTCTCTGGAAGCAACTGCTGGGGCCGGCAGCCTAGTTCCCTCCTGCAGTCTACCGCCAACGAGACTCTGGGCCTTGCCGTGCCTCAGTTTCCTCCTGTACAAAACAAGAATGGTAACAGCACCAACAGGAGAGGTTCTGTGGAAAGATGAAATAGGTCAATGGAAAACTTAGAACACTGCCCGGCATAGAGTAAACACTATAGAAGTGCTAGTTGTTATTAAGCAATGCCACAATGTGGGCTTGCCAATCTAAACAGACTAAACCTAAGCTGCTAACCTAATCATTTTTCTAACACTCAAAACATTAGAGCTGGAGGAGCCCTTAAAACTCATGGAGTTCAGTCTCCTTTCACAGAGAACACTGTTGCACAAGGGAGGGAAATGACCAGTCCTGAAGTCCCACAGCTGGGTAAGCTCAGACCATTATAATAGTCATGGTCCCCATGTTTTGTTTTGCTTTTTTCCCCCCACCATATCTTAATGCAATTGTATCAATATTTCCAATGGGAAGAAGTTTCTGTATTTCTAACTAACTTCTGTGACAAACCTGGTGAGTTGGGGATTGCCAGTATTAGCTAGGGTCAGCTGTTTGTTGTTCCAGGGGTGAGGTGTGTGGGAGAGGGGAGTCTGGAGGAGGGAGGGGGCTGGAGTGGCACTGTGAAAATCAGGGGACTAAGGAGATGGGTGGCTTCCCTGCTGGCTCAGCCGGTAAAGAACCCACCTGCAATACAATGCAATGCAGGAGATGTCGGGTTTGATCCCTGCGTCCTGGAAGATCCCCTGGCAGAAGGATATGGCAACCCACCCCAATATTCTTGCCTGGGAAATCCCATGGTCAGAGGGGCCTGGATGACTACAGTCCATGGGGTCGGAGAAGAGTCAGACACGACTGAGTCACTAAATGACAACAACCAAGGGGATGGGTGACCCCCCTCCCTTCTCTGGACTGTAGCTGCCCCATGATTATGGAAATCAGATCCCCCCAAGTGAACTAGGAGCATGGGGGGCACCAATGATTACACAATATACTCTAAGGCTCTAAGCCAATGCACAAGACCTGGCTCAGTACTGAAGAAGGCAGGCACTTGAATGAATGACTGACAAACTACAACCTTCCCTCAAGTCTCCACTCAAACGCTGCCTTTTCAGTGGCAGTCTATGTAGTCCACCCTATTTACAATGGCAACCCCCTGGACTGCTTTGTTTTCCTCCATGGTACTTACTGCCCTCTAACATACCTCATATTGTACTACCCCACCCCCCTTACTCTGACTCTAGCAATAGCATGCCAGCTCCAAAGGGCAAGCACTTGATCTGTTTTGCTCACCACTGTATTCTCTGCCCTAGAACACTGCCTGGGCACAGGGCACGCAGAGTGGGCATAGGTTTTGTTGACTGAATCAATAGAGGGCATCCAAGTTCCTAATCAACCTTTCAACTTGGCTTTCAAAGCCCAACGCCATGGCTGAAAAAGCAATAAACAAATTGTGGGTGTCTGTGTCAACGTGACACTAAAACCTATCAACTTTGGAGCTACTATCCTCACCAAAAAAACGTCCAGAAGGTCGCTCAGGCCAAAATCTGTCCCTCAGGAATTCATTAGTGCCCCTCCCCCAAGTTTTCACAGTTAACTGCTGGTTGATTAATTTAAATGGCCGCACCAGGTGAGGAGTATATGAGAACTCGCATCTGTGCAACTTTTCTGTAAATCGAAAAGTTATTCCAAAACTATAAAGGTTACTAGAGAAAAAGGCATCCACGCGGATGGTGCTCCGGATTTGCCATGGATTTCTTGTATGCCAGAGGAGACCCGTCCTTTGCTACAGGGAGGGACTAGGCGCTTCAGAGGTTCCCTTCAACTGCCAGCCACCTCGCTGGACCCGCCGCAAGGAGCCTCGGCGCGTCACCCGCACTCCCGGACCTTGGGTCGCCGTCCCGCGGGCTCCCGGCCCCTCATCCCCTCTCCGGGCCACGGGCGACACTCCCCGCCCCCGACCCCGCAACTCCTTTCGGGCCCCAGGCCGTGGCGCCAGGCTCCTCGGCGCTGCCCGACGCCAAGGGAAGTGCGGCGACAAGTCGTCGTCCCGGCCCGCCGCCTCCGCCGGGATCCGGGAAAGCCGGTCGCCCCGGGTCCCCCAAGCTCGAGCGGGCGCGGGAGGCGCCTGCCGCCGCGGCCGCGGGATGGCCCGAAGAGGGCCCTCGACCCCGACTCCCGCCGCGGCCCTCGGCCCAGGCGCCCCGGCGGGCCTCTCGGCCGCGATTCCGCTGCCCCGCCGGCGACCGTACTCACCCGCGGGCGCAGCCACGCCGCCGGCCGGCGTAGAGCAGCAGCGCACAGCCCGCAGCAGCCGCGCCGGGCCCGCACGCCGCGCCACGTAGCCTCGCTCGGAGCCCGGCCGGGCTGCAGCCGCCGCAGTCTCCGCCTCTTTCGCTCCCTCTCCCACTTCCCGGCTCCGCCGCCCTGGAGGCTGGGGGGCCGGCGCAGACGGGAAGGGCCGTCCCGCCCCCACGGCCGCAGGTAACCCCGGGCCAGCGCCGGCGGAGGTTCGGCCCCGCGGCTCCAGCAGGGCTTCCGAGGCGACACCTGGCCCGCGCAGCCGAGCCTCCGTCGCGCCCTGGGAGTTCGATCGCGCCCAGGCAGAGCGGCCTCGACCTCGTCGCGTCCCGGCCCCGGCGCCGCGGCTCAGTGCGAATGGTGTGCAGCCAAAGGAACCTGACATGCCCAGCCGAGCACCCAGGCAGGCAGGGCGGCCTCCGGGAAGGAGCCTTGAGCTGGCCTTCTGGAGTCTCAGCTTGCAGTCGCTGGCCTCTGAGCCCTTGTTTCCTAAAACTCTACTCCAGGGTTAGAAGTCCCAGGCCTGACTTCACAAGGTGCACTTGGAAGACCCAAGAGGGCACTTAGTGGAGCTTGCTTTGTGAACGCGACGGAAGGTATATTGAAAGCTGTGATACATAATGCTAAGTTGAACATAGAAAGAAAGAAAAAAGCTACATTTTAAATATGAGAGACAGTGCCATACTGGGCTTCCCTGGTGGCTCAGTTGGTAAGAATCCCTCTGGAATGCAGGAGCCCAGGTTCCATCCCTGGGTGGGAAGATCCTCTGGAGGAGGGCATGCAACCCACTCCAGTATGCTTGCCTGGAGACTCCCATGGACAGAGAAGCCTGGGGGCTACAATTCATGGGTTCGCAAAGTGCTCACAGGACCCAAGCTCTGAGCACAACAGAGCTAACAACTATGTCCTGTTTTTACAAACTCACAGCAACTTTTCTACACACCTTTTTCCATAGAATCTATTCGGAGATGGAAAGCTGCAGCCTTGGAAAAGTACGCAAACTGAATACTTTGAAAGTGGTTTGATTGCTGAGGTTAAGGCATGATTGAGCATGGAGAAGAATGCTTTAGTTTTCCTGTGGCCTGCCCTGAACAAATTCATCACAAACTTACGTGGCTTTAAACTGCCCATTTTATTTATTCATATTAGAATTTCTGTAGCGTCAAGACAGTCTCACTGACTAAAATCAACTGTAGGCAGACCCTGTGTTCCTTCCTGGAGCGGTTTTGAGGCTGAGTCCATTTCCCTGCTTTTCCCATCCTTATATTGACTGCTACATCTCTACTCCACTCTCTACTCTTATAATCCCTCCCTTACTATACTCTCTCTGC
>NW_017189819.1:0-27619 GCF_001704415.2 Capra hircus | reverse complement strand
TGGAGACTTGCTTCACTCATGGACACACCTAGTGCCCAAATAGACAGTCTCAGGAGGTCCCCTGCTACATGCACAAGCCAAATTCAGGCTCCACAGCCAGCTTGCATGAGTCTGAGCATCCCCATTTGGGAAAGGACAGTGTCCCTGTAGTATCACACGAGTGTCCCTTCAGGGCCCACCTTCAGACCCCATCTCCACCTATGTTTCTGTCAGTTACTCTCATGGAAGAACCTTCCTGCCCAGGGTACTACTTCAGGGGATCGTCCCACACATCTTGGCCGACAGTCTGCTGGCAATACGAGCAAGGTGAGCCAGCAGCCAAAAATCCCAAAAGGAATTGCTAACTGTGTTCAGGCCCAAAGCAACCACACCTCAGCAATCCTGTTCAGTTCTGAGCAGTTGTGACCTAACCACCAGCCGAGAAAGTTAAGGCTCCTGGTGTCCATGCTGTGGCTGGATGCTCCCCGTTCAAAGTCCCAGAACCAGTGGACAGGAGTGGAAAAAACGTGCCCTATACCCTACAGAGAGACAGGGGAAATGGGTGTGGATCCCACAGGTGGACAATCCACAACCTTGCACACCCACACTCATCACCCCAGGAACCACGTTTTACAAGTGATGTCAAGGTAATTCTACTTAGTGGTCACTGTGTTCAAGAAGTAGGGGGTTCCTGAAAGGAAAATATCAACTTGCAGTGGGACGATGGATGGCTCCGCAACAGCACTTGTCAGGCTCGGGAGGAGGGAAAAGGTTCCTGCGCCTCCTCCTCTTCCTGAGCAGCAGACTTCAAAGAGCAGAAGAAAGGATACAGCTATGGCCCAGAAGCAAGGGATGCCCCAGATGATGGCGCTCCTCCAAGCCAAGTCAGGCTTCCTCCTCTGATGGTTCTTGCACATGAACTGGAAGTAGGCCCTGCAGTTTTTCTTATGCTCAGAGCTCAGTTCCACCAGCAGGGCAGCCAGTGCCTGCAGCGCGTCTTGCCCTGGAAGCTCAATAGCGCTCCCGGGCCTTTCCTGGCCCTGCTCCTCCACCGTCTTCTCAGCTCCTGGAGGAAGCCCTATTGCTGCTCCTCATCTGCCACAACCTCCACCTCCTCCATGACGTCTTCCGCAAGCAGCTAGAACAACCACCCAACAGTCCACCAGGGGTGCACCTTCCTCCTTCACCTCCACTCTGCATAGCGTGGCTCCTTTGCCTGGCATGACAACTTGTGGCTGCAAGGTCCCAGCCTCAAAAAGCGTGAGGATGGCAGGCCACCAACCCCAGCGTCCTGAAACCGGGGCTCACAGCTAGGAAGGTCTGCGGTCCCAGGATGCTCCTGCATTCCTCTGACTGCCTTTCACACTCCTCTTGGCCCTGGTCGTGACCCGAGGCTGGGGCAGATGTGAAGGGATGGGACATAATAGCACAACAAGTGGTGTGCAAATGCGGCTCAGGCTTCAGGAATCCTGTGGGACCCACTAGCTCTTTGGGGGCTGGGAGTGAGGGGGATGGTAGGGAAGCGGGAGCTGGTGTGTGTCTGGTGGCCTGAGGCTGAAGAAAGGGGTGGCAGACAGCGCGGGACAGGGTGAAGGGGCCCTGGGGAAATCAGCCGAATAGGCGGATCCCTAGGCTGTGAGCCACGCACAGGCTGCTGGCCCAAATCTAGTCCAATGGCCGAGAGCGCGGTGGCGGCACCCTTATGGACACGCCCCTCAAACATAGGGCATCTTCCAGGGTTCCTGGGCTACAGTGCACCCACATGGCATATACCGCTCCAGGGAGGTAATGGGTTTTGCATCTGCTGACCCCCCAGGCACTGTCATTGTCCAGGCTCAGGAAATTCCAAGGATGGGTTCCTGCTTCGCAATCTGAACAGCACAGTCCTGTGTCCCTCAGGACCCTCAATAACTGAGAAATCTCCCTGAGGGACCAAAGGATAAACAGGGGCTCCACGTGGCTGGATACTTTTCTCCATGGGACACATGTAACTCCTCTTCCCGGTCTAAACAAACACAATAGCAAGGTAGAAATGGTGAGCGTGTTTTTGTATTTGGTCTTCATCTCTGCGTCTGCCCTAGGCTGGACACACACACACACACACACACACGCACACACAAACATGTCTGATGCAAGCACATGTGTATACACACACATGCTCAGCATGGGGACACAAACCCAAACAGGAAACAAAGGTGTTTCAGGAGCCTGTGTTCCCTGTTTGTGTTTGTGTCCCCATGCTGAGCATGTGTTTGTATACACTGTGTGTTTATGTCTGCACTCTGTGTGTGTGTGTGCATGTGTCTGGCCCAAGGAAGATGTAGATATGAAGGCGACAGGAGAGCACGTGCTGAGCAACCATAAGAGGAAGCACGAGGCGTCCCCAGTCTAAGGGTGGTTGGTCGCTGCAATGTCGGAGATGGAGTCAGTAGGCACCATGTCCTGTCCTTGTGGCTTCCTGTCTGCCTCCTCCCCGAGCTCTTCCATATTTTCCCAAGGTAGCCTGAAGCCGCTGCCAATGCAGCATGTGTGGTGGTGCTGAGCCATCGAGTGGTGGATGTGGACATTCACAGAAGATCCCACAGTCAGCACACAGGTGCACTGGGACCTCGGAGAGGACGCCCTTGCAATGATAGGCCTTCCCAGGGTAAGGGGCCGGAGTGTATGGCCCAGGCAATCTCAAACTCAGTGAGCAGCAGGAGGCCAGGGGTTGGCAGGACCCATGGAAGGAGGATTCTGACAAAGAAACTTAATTCACCCTGCCTCTAGTAGTATCACCTAGGACTCTCACTCTGCAATCACAACTGATTTGAGGGGAGTTGCTTCACTCACAGACACACTGAATCCCCAAGCCCCCAGTCTCAGCAGGCCACTTGCTACATGCATGGCCCAAATTCAGACTCCGCAGCCAGCTTGCATGAGGCTGAGCATCCCCGTTTGGGAAAGGACAGTGTCCCAGCTAGTACAGGGCTGTCCCTTCATGGCCCACCTCGAGACCCCTTCACCACATGTGTTTCTGTCATGGAAGAATCTTCTCTCCTGGGGTAGGCCTACAGGGGACCGTCCCACTCATCTTCGCTGATAATCTGCTGGCAACACTTTGCTCCTGAGCAAGCTCAGCCCTGGGCTGACCAGGATCCGAACCCTCACACGAGCAGCCAAGAACTCCAACAACAATCATCAACTGTATGCAGGACCAAAACAATACCACCTCAGTAATCCTGTCTGATTCTGGGCAGTTGCACCTGAAAACCAGTTGAGAAAGTTAAGGCTCCAGGTGTCCAGCCTGCAGTTGATGCTCCCTGTTCAAAGTCCCAGAACCAATGGACTGGAGTGGAACAATGTCCCCTATACCCTGCAGGAAGAGAGGAGATGGGTGTGGATCCCATAGGTGGATCATCCACACCCCTGCACACCCACAATCATCATTCCCGGACTCATATTTTACCAGGGATGTCAAGGTAATACTCCTTAGTGATCACTCTTTTCAAGAAATAGGGGTGGTCCCGAAAGGAAAAGATCAGCTTGCTGCATGACCGTGGATGATTCACACCTGTACCTGCTAGGATAGGGAGGAGGGAAAAGGTGCAAGCTTCTAGGGTCCTCAGCTTGCCTCCCAGGCAGGCATTAACAGCTTCCACGAAGCCTCTCCAAACTCTCACAGTATAGGAGCATGGATAACATGATCATCCAACACCCCACTAAGTCCCATACCCACCTGACCTCAGTCTCCCTCCCTGACATTCAAGTCGATCATATAGCTGAGAAAGTCTTTATCTTGGTCGCTGATCATGACAGAAACTTGAGGGTGGTTCATAATCTGCTTGAGGTCAAGGAGCCATTTATGCCACATGCTGGGCCAAGAAGAGCCAGGAGCATCAGCCCTACTCTGGGGTGGAAGAACAACATGGGAACAGGCATCTTCAAGGATGCTGGGCACTTCTGCTTCCCCAGCCACTACTGATGAGCTCAGGCCCTGCCATACCATCAGAAAAGCTCATGGCTCTGTGTGCTGGCACTTCTGCTTACCCACCACTACTGATGAGTGTGTGTGTCAGGCCCAGAAAAGATGCTCTGGCTTGTGTTCCTGTGTGGTGTTGCATCTCCCCAAGCAAGCAGTTGTAGCTGTTTTTCCCAGACCTGTGTATGCTGGGTAGTGCATGTCACTGCTTACATGGTAGACTCGTCGACAAACCCTGTCTGAAAGCAAAGGAGTTAGTGTGTCTAGTGATGCTCTCCTGTGTCTGTGTATCCTAGTAGGTCTGTTGTTGGGTATCGCGCCTTGCCACTTGGCTGGGATGGCACACGCTCTGGTCTGGGTGTTGGGCAGTAGTCTTCAGTCGGAGTGAGTACACAGTGGGGGACACCATTCTAGTCCAGGTGTTGTCTGTCATGTTTGCAACTTATGGCACCCCACTTCATGCTGAACCACAGAAGGCCCGGTGTCACACCCTCCCCCACTGGAGGCTTGGGCAGGTGGCTGGCTGACAGAACGGCCTGCTGAGTCCTGGTGGTGGGGTCAAGTTGAACTGTGAGACTCTTTTTCCTGAGGTAAGTTTCTCTCCATGAGAACACGCACCCTCCCTTAATCCGTATACAACAGAGCATCTAGCAATCCTCCTGCTGGTTAGCTTATGCAGCAGCTTTCGCTGAAAAATGCCCAGACTCTGCAAGTTTAGCTATCGGTCTGTGCAAAGACGTGTTCGAAAGGAAAGCCTTGTCTCAGTCTTGGGTGTGCTGCCTGTGGCTTCTTTCTCTCTTTCCTGGTCTGTGACTCTCTTAGTCCTTGCTCTCCTTTCCAGGGTGGTCTGTGATGCTTGCTCAGTGAGATAACCCCCCCCCAGTGCTTTCATGGCCTGAGTAACCTTTCCCTACTTCCATCCGACTGGCCTGGGGGAAACTTCACAATGACTGTCAGGCATTGGATCACATGCACCATGCACCCTATCCTTTCCTGCAGATTTTCTTTCCAGCTCAGTTATAACCAGTTTTGGTTCTGTGTTTTCATGTCTGGTTTCTTGGTGCTCACCAGGGAAATTGCAACAGAGGGGCAGGTTGGAAACGGTCGCCCTGGACAGCTGAGTGACAGGCACCTGCGTTCTGCATTCTCCCATCACCTTGGGCAGCTTCCCAGTACCAGTCAGGCTATTCTGATCCATTGTCTGTGCAACCCTTTTGGGGACTAGAAAACAAGGACGTCTGGGCTCAGCTGACTTGGACAACTGTCTTCTTGGTGTGCACCTATCTAGGTCATTCCTGGTCATATTCGTGTCCCTTTTGCTAGCCTTCCACCCCTTAGGGCCCACAACATTCTGAATGAGGCCCCCTGTTCTTTCTATCTGTGTAGCTTTTCGATGTGCACCTGTCTACCTGTGCTTCCAAGTGCTATCTCCCTTTAGCAGGAAAAGGCCAAAGAGATGCCCGAGCCTCCATCGGCCCCCAGGGACTGTGATGGGCCTGTGTGTGATCCAATGCTGTGAGGATTCGTGTTTATGTTTGGAAAAACCGATACAATATTGTAAAGTAAAATAAATAAAAAATATAGAAATTGAAAATAGAAAAACAAATTCTTCTCTTAGATGAAAATTGTTTACAACCCAGTGTGTGTCCATTGGCTGGACATGGTCCTCGGAATTTTGCAGATGGGTTTGGACCCTAAACATCAAAATGATTGCAGAAGGTAGAAAGACATTCAGACGTTGTTATACGAAAGCAAGAAGAAAGGCACTAGTGCCAAAAAGATGACTAAGAGGGAACAATAATAGTCTTCTATCATTGGAAAAATATAATGGTCCCAGGGAGAGTATTTAGATAATATAAAAAGCATTCTTGGGAAGGAACATTCAGACTGTCAGGAAGATTTTCTGCATGTCAGGACTTGTGAAATAGTGGTCCAAAAAAAGAGGCAGAAACTGTCTTCACTGAAACATGGAAAGTCAACTGAAAATTGAACTTGATAAAAACTCCAGCTGGGCATCTCCAATCTACTTCTTAAACATGAATTTGCCAAGATTTACACTGAAGAAAGATTTTGAACTGTAGCCCAAGAACGAACAAGCTATTGCTGCATGGAAAACATAGATATGTCTCATTAAGTATAATGTTAAGTAATGTAAGCTAGACACAGAGATGTATACTGTATGATTCCGTTCATGTAAAGGTCCAAAAGAGACAAAACTAATCTATGTGTTGAAAGTCAGATATCCTAGTTATCTTTGGAGTGCGGTGATTGGGAGAGACACAAGAGAGTTTTCAGGGTTCCCAGTTGTTTCTTGATTTGGATGATAATTACGTGGATGTGTTTAGTTTCTGAGTATCCATTGAACTGTACACTCATGATTTATGTATTTTTCTATATGTGTATTTCAATAAAATGTTATAAAGCTTTAAAAATAAATAAACACATAACAATTTAGTGAGTAAGGTGCACATAGAAAAAGGGCCAATTCTGATACAAGGCGTGCAACCTGAGGCCATAAAGATAAGCTGGTATTTCCACACGTAGTCCCTTCTGTTTATGACTACCCTAACCCAAGAAATCCCCAAACAGATGATGACCTGGGACACCTGCCCTTACTGAGCCCACAGCTCAAGCCTCCCTTGGGCAGATAGCAGCTTTTCTATCTCAAAAACAACAAGAGGGTTTGATTCCACCCGCCCTCACTGATTTGCTAAATGCAAATACTCTCTTTCCATTGGTCTCATTAGGCCCAGGTAGGACTCCTTACAGTCAGGCATCCCTGCTTACCTACAGAGCCCATGTGCCTAGGAAACCAGTCCTCGGTTGGGCACAAGGATATCAAAGTCGGTCACCCAGGACACAGCTTCCCTCTGAGTTTCAAATGGTGCAAATCCCCTATCATCAGACAGCCTGCTCCAGCAAGACTGCTAGAATCCTCTCTCAAGTGCAGACACACACCTTTGCCCCTCAGGCCCCAAAAGCCATGGGCAAGGCCCAGATGAAAGAAGGAATTTACATCAGGGCTTCCAGCATGAGCCATGGGGTATCTTTGGCAGGATTTTCCCTAGACCCTGAAAACCAGCAGGCCCTGAACTACCCCCAGGGGCTTCCCTGTCTCCCACTCTCCTGAGGTCCCTTGGGACATGCAATGAGCCCACCATCCTTGCTTCCTGCCTGTTCCCTCCCTCATAGGCATGCCCTGGCAGAGGAGCACACACGTACACCAACACCTGCACTTTCTTCGCCTTTCTGCACTATCAGGGAGACTGGAAGTGCCTGGAGCCATGCCACGCTCACACCTTGTCTCTCTTAGGATGCCTGTGGTTTTGAATGGACAACCTACCTTAGCATGTCTTGCATTTCCTGTCGCATCGTGCCAGTGTGTGTCACCCTCATGGGAGAGCGTGCTGGCTGATGGGCTGATCCTGGGCAGCACTGGTCCAGGACCTTCCCGGGTCTCCTTTTTATGTGTGTGGAACAAGTCTCCAGGGCAGCAGGCAATCTGTGTCTCTTTACCTTCAGGTCTCTTCCTTCCAAACAAGACCTTAGCCTCCTCAACCATCCCAGGTCCTCTGTATCTGCATCCACCATTTCCACATGCTGGCTCATGTCCACACAGACTGTGGGCTCCACAGGCGGTGGTTTTAAATCCCCACACCACCTGACTTGCCCTGGGTGAATCCAGAGACCATGCACCCACTCTTCCTGGTCCAAACACTTAATACAACACGGTAGAAATGGTGAGCGTGTTTCTGTATTTTGTCTAATTGCAGATTTCTGGAGCCAAGTTCCTGTGTTATTACTGGCCTGCTTTCCTCATTCCCATCCTGGACAGGGGCACTGCGGAGATACAGTGAGCAACCACCCTCAGACTTGTGATGCCTTGTGTCTCCTCTTCTGGTTGCTTGGCATCTCCTCTCTTGTTGCCTTCATCTCTGCTTTTTCCCTGGACCAGACTCACACACACACATACACACTTAAACACAGGCAACACAAGCATACATGTGTATACAATTACAGGCTTGATACAGAGACACAAACGTGTACAGGGAACACGGGTGTTTCAGGAGCTGAAGACACCATGTCCAGCACTATTGGAGACGGCGTCAGTAGGCACCATGTCCTGCCCTTGGAGCTCCCTGTCCACCTCCTCCCTGAGCACTTCCGAAGGCAGCCTGAAGCAGCTTCCAGTGCAGCATGTGTGGTTGTGGAGAGACGCCGATTGGTGGATGTGTAAATTCACAGAAGATCCCAAGGTCAGCACACAGGTGCACTGGGACACTGGACAGGACGCCCTTCAATGATAGGCTTTCCCAGGTTAAGGGGCAGGAGTGCAAGGCACAAGCATTCTTAAACTCACTGAATAACAGGAGGCTGGGGAATGGCTTGACCCATGGAAAGAAGATTCTGACAAAGATACTTAATTCATCCTGTTTCTTGTAGTATCACCTAGGACTATCGCACTGAGGAAGACTTGCTTCACTTGGACACACCGAGTTTTCATGACTTTTGACAGTTTTCAGGAGTCCTTCAGGGACAGGTATTTTGCAGAATGACTCTCGATATCGGTTTGGTATGTCCCTCCTGATTGCCCTGGGGTTTATATAATTTTAGAACTATACTTCCAAGGCAAAATATCTTTCTCATCACTTCCCATCAAGGATTCATACTAGCAATATGACTTACCACTAGTTCTTCTGCTATAAAGTTGTCTCCTTCCTACTGACATATTCTGTTCTTGGAAACAAGCCACTAAAAGCAGCTTACATTTAGGGAGGGGCATAGAATCTCATCTTGAGGAAAATATCTAAGAGGTACACAAATTACTGAGTATACAAGTCAATTGAAACTCCTTTGTAAGGAAGATATGGTTCAAGCTTCTAGCCATAACTTTTAATTTTAAATTAAAGTAAAGATTTAATAGGTTTCCCAGTTGGTGCTAGTGGTAAAGTACCTGCCTGCCAATACAGGAGATGTAAAAGATGTGGGTTCAGAGGAGCCTGGTGCGCTACACTGACGGGGTCACAAAAGTTGGACAGATTGAAGCCGCTGAGCACACACAAAGATTTAATACCTCAGTCACACCGGCTACATTTTAACATTTGCAAAGTGGCATATTAGACAAGGACATAGAAAATACTTTTTATGGAGAATTCCTTAGTGAACGGGTTGTTAGAGATTTGTGCTTCTACTGCAGGGGTCAGAGAGTCAATCCCTGGTTGAAGATCTAAGATCCCTTAATCCTCACAGCAAGGCAAAAAAAAAAAAAAAAAAAGAAACCCTCCCAGATGAACACTCCATCTGAAGATTCAGATAAAGGATATAAACAGAACACCTCACAGAAAAGAAAAATAAGCATTTATACATGTGAAAAGCTGATCATCCCTATCATGGAATACACGTAACAATTATTAAAAAATTTTCTATTGCTGCAGAAATGTCTGTGAATAGCACTGACTTAGGTCATTGTTTTGCCAACCTTTCTTCATTTCAAATGTAATGCATATTAACACATGAAACTGATTTAGCTCTGTCTCAAAAATTTGCTGTTTTTGATATCATTCAGTTCAACTATTTTTCCCATAATAATTTACCTTAGGAGAAATAAGTTATTTAGTTTCAGAAGCAGGAGTAGGAGGAGCCTAAACCACAACATTAAAGATGCTTGTGAATTATAGAGGTGCCACTTTTGCACTTTGGGTTCCTGGAAAACTTTACTCTACCCTCAGCCTGTTTGCAGTTATAGTGCTTCGTTTTCAAACTTTGGGAGTTCTGTCGTCGTCAATTATTTTTCTGGGTTTTTGGTTTGGTCATGCCACAGAATATGTGGGATCTTAGTTCCACAACCCGGTGTTGAACCGTGGCCATTGGCAATGAAAGCATAAAGTCCTAAATGCTGAACTAACAGGGAATTCTCATATATTTTTCTTTGTTTCTTTCAAATATTTATTCATTTACTTGGCTGTGCTTGGTCTTAGTTCCAGCACAAGGGCTCGTCAATCTTCATTGTAGCATGTGGGAGCAGGAATTTTAATTGTCACATGCAGTTTTTTTAGTTGCAGTATGTGGGATCTAATACCCCGACCGGGGGATGAACTTGGACACCCTAATTTGGGAGCACTGAGTATTTCCACTGGACTACAGGGATCTCCTTCCCACTGGACTACAGGGATCTC
This sequence comes from Capra hircus, assembly GCF_001704415.2. Classification (NCBI taxonomy): domain Eukaryota; kingdom Metazoa; phylum Chordata; class Mammalia; order Artiodactyla; family Bovidae; genus Capra; species Capra hircus. The sequence continues at coordinate 17,503 of NW_017189819.1, read as the reverse complement.
CTTCCCATGATCAAACCCAGGTCTCCCATATTGCAAGTGTATTCCTTACTGTCTGAGCCACCGTAGCTTTGATTATAAGAACTTTGGTCAGCAGAGTGATGCCTTAGTTGTTGTTGTTGTTGCTGTTGTTGTTGTTGTTGTTGTTGCTTAATACTGTCTATGTTTGCCATAGCTTTTCTTCCAAGCAGCTAGCTTCCTTTAATTTTGTGGCTACATTCACCATCCGCAGTGATTTTGGAGTCCAAGCAAATAAAATCTGCTGTTATTTTCAATTTTTCACAATTTCTTTGCCATAATGGGACTAGATGTTGTGATCTTCATTTTTTGAAATTTGAGTTTTAAGCCAGTCTTTCACTCTCCTCTTTTGCCATCATCAAGAGGCTCTTCGTTTTCTGCCTTTAGGGTGGCATCATCTGCATATCTGATTGTCGCTGTTTCTCCAGCAATCTTGATTCCAGATTGTGCTTCATCCAGCCCAGTGTTTTGCATGATGTACTCTGCATTTAAGTTAAATAAGCAGGGCAATAGTATATAATCCTGACGTACTCCTTTCCCTATTTGGAACCAGTCCCTTGTTCCATGTCCAGTTCTAACTGTTGTTTCTTGACCTGCATACAGATTTCTCAGGAGGCAGGTCAGATGGTCTGGCATCCCATCTCTTTAAGAATTTTCCACACAGTGCTGTGGTCCACACAGTTAAAGGTCTCATCACTTCATGGCAAATAGATGAAGAAACCATGGAAACAGTGACAGACTTTATTTTCTTGAGCTCCAAAATCACTGCAGATGGTGACTTCAGCCATGAAATTAAAAGATGCTAGCTGTACAAACCTAGAAAGCACATGAAAAAGCAGAGACATTACTTGGCCAACAAAGGTCCAGGTAGTCAAGGCTATGGTTCTCCCACTAGTCATGCATGGGTGTGAGAGTTGGAGCATAAAGGCGGTGTAGCATGAAAGAGCCAATGCTTTTGAACTGCGGTGTTGGTGAAGACTCTTGAGAGTCACTTTGACTGGCAGTGAGATCAAGCCAGTCAGTCCTACAGGAAATCACCACTGAATATGCACTGTAAGGAATGATACTGAAAGTGAATCTCCAATACTTTGACCACCTTATGGGAAGAGCTGACTCATTGGAATACACCCTAATACTGGAAAAGATTGACGGCAGGAGGAGAAGGGGATGACAGAGAATGAGATGGTTGGATGGCATCAGGACTCAATGGAGTTGAGCTTGAGCTAGGTCCAGGAGAAGGTGAAAGAAAGAGAAGCCTGGTGTTCTACAGTTCATGGGATCGCAAAAAGTGAACATGACTACCCAACAATAAATTATTGTTTGTCTTACTTGATGTTTTTCTTGATTCTGCAGTTTTTCACTGCTAATCAAATTTGTTCTTTGAAACTCATGGAAGGTCTGGGACCTACAGATTTTCTACAAATAAGAGACAGGGTATATTGGTGGGGGGGTGAGCGGGGAGTGGTCTATCACTGGGAAAACCCTGAAGGGTCTTGCTCAGTTATATGCTGAAACAGACTGACAGTGCCAAGTGTTTGGTTGAAATGGAAATGCCCATACCTTTAGTGGAAATACACATTGTTTCAATCAGTTTGAAAAAAGCATTTGACTGTACCTGCATATTAGAATGTCTCAGTCAGTAACATCTGCCTGCAATGGAGGAGATCCAGGTTTGAATCCTGGGTCAGGAAAATCCTCTGGAGAAGGAAATGCTAACCCATTATCGTATTCTTGCCTGAGAAATCCTATGGACAGTGGAACATGGTGGGCTAGAGTCTATGAGTTTGTAAGAGTTAAATACCACTTAGCAACTAAACCACTACCACATGCATTATCAGAAAATCTCATATCTGGACATAGAGATATAGCTATCCTAGAGAAATTACTATGAAAGACACATACAGGTTCATAGGGAGCTTATTCAAAAAGCCAAAATAAGAGCCTCAAATTTCAGGCACAGTAAAATCGACATAGAAGTCTATGCTCATTCATCCAAGGGAATTCTACCCAGCAAGGAAAACGAATGTTCCACAGCTACATAAAATAAGGATGCGAATGCATCTCACTTATTTAAACGAATACCAAGACGAGGGGAACAGAATGTCTATTGTGTGACTCTATTTATTTAAAATTTGAAACCAAGAAAAATGAATCCCTGCTGCTGGAGATCAGAGAAGTGGTTCCTTTGAGGAGCAGAAAGTGGCCAGGAAGGAACATGGAGGTTTCAAAGCTACTTGATAGTAGAGAGATGAAACGAGTACAATCTCATTTACAGTAACTAGACTTTATTTTCTTGGGCTCCAAAATAACTGTGGATGGTTACTGATGACACGAAATTAAAAGATGCTCACTCTTGGAAGAAAAGCTGTGACAAACCTAGACAGTGTATTAAAAGACAGAGTCATTACTTTGCCAACCAATGCCCATAAAGTCAAAGCTATGTTTTTCCCAGTAGTTAGATGCAGATGGAAGAGCTCCACCATAAAGAAGGCTGAGTGCTGAAGAACTGATCTTTTCGAACTGTCGTGCTGGAGAATGGAGAAGACTCTTGAGAGTCCCTTGGGCTGCAAGGAGATCCAACCAGTCAATCCTAAGGGAAATCAACCCTGAATATTCAGTGGAAGAACTGATGCTGAAGCTCCAGTGCTTTGGCCTCCTGATGAGAAGAGTCAACTCATTGGGAAACAAAGAAACAACAAACAAACAAACAAAAAACCTGATCCTGGGAAATATTGAAGGCAGGAGCAGAAGGCATGACAGAGGATGGGATGGTTGGATGGTATCAGCAACTCAATGGAATGAGTTTGAGCAAGCTTCAGGACATGGTGATGGACAGGGCAGCCTGGCATACTGAAGTTCATAGGGTCACAGGAAGTCAGACACGACTGAGCAACTGAACATCAAAAGCCAGGCAGGGTCTTTCTGTACAGGTGGCGGAACCTCAATAGGGCTATTTTGAATTTCTGGAGGAGGGTAGAACATAATTTTTTAGCCAGATCCCTTGCTGCAACACGTCTGGAGTATTTTGTGTTCACAGACAATTTTCTTTGCAATTTTTCTGGGTGGTGCTTGGGAGTCAGTGTTCCTCACAATGATGGATGCTGTCTCTCTCAGTGCCAGCTGAACTGAACTTTGGATCATGACCTCTGTTTCAGGAGGCAACCCTTGCAATTGCTCTGGCTTTTTGAATGATTGATGATTCTTGGTTTGGTTCTCTGTCTTTTCCTTCAGGTTCAAATACTGTAGCCAGCACTTGGAACATGGAAAGACCCTCCTGTTCCAGTGCCTCCAGGCATGATTTACAAAGGATGTCACCCGTTAGAAAATTTCGAGGCAAAAAAGACAAAGCAAATCGTTCATGTTCTAAAATACGCCTCTGCATTGCCAAAGGTTGGCAATCTGTCATTGCAAACACGGCACACATAGGGCATTTTGCCAGGTGTGTGACTGTTCTTCATGTGCTGTAAGAGAACCTGATCTGTTTTGAAGGACAATTCACAGATATTACAGACCGTGGAGGGCTGCCAGGAAGCGTGGACACTTTCAATGTGACACTGCAGCTGGAACGAGGTGGGAAACTGGTGGTGGCAGTGCTGGCAGGTAGTGTGGATTTCCCAGCTGTCACCCTTCTGCCTCTCAAGCTCCAGATGGTTCCTCACGTGGTGCTGGGAGCCAGCCCGGGAGATCCCAGCCATGACAAGATCATGCAAAACTCGAGGGACTCCCTGGGCCATCCCATCCATGACAAGGTCATGCGGAAGAGTCCTGATAAGCAAGGCCTCAGGACTCGACGGACCCCCTGGACCTGCTTGAGCATCTACCCCAAAACCAGACTCTGTCTGTCTTACTATTTTACGTCTTTCACCAACTCTTTTAGCATTAACAGGGGGCTGTCCCCGACCACCTTTCCCTGGAAAGAGTTAACTTAGGGCTCTAGCTGATAAATCTCCTGGGCAGGAAAAGAGTGTTTCAACCCCCCTGTTCGCATTCTAGCTTACTTGGCAGGTTTATCCAGACTGTTGCAACATTGTTGAGCCAATGCTTGCTGCCAAGTTCTCACATCCCTTATCCATTGTGTTCCTGGGAGTGCATATAGTTAAGATATAGAAATACCAAGCAGTAGCTTTAGCATTAGCAACATTAGACTTTGAGTTAATAAGTTCTTTCTTTGTTGTAACCCACTGACTCTTTGCCCCATAAAAATGTAACTCTGTACTTTAAGGGTAACACAGACTAAGAATTTACGAAGAAACACTTTAAGGGACAATTATTGTTCTGGCTGACCAATCTTTATCAAAAAGAGGTCATAAAATATCAACAGGCCTCCAGGCCAGAAGATAATGTACAAAAAGTAAGACTCTTGCAGGAAGGAACCTGATATCCCTAAGAGTTATTACTGATGGAATGTTGAGTTGACTCTGCATTTTCCACCTTGCTGTATGTATAACTCAAGGTATAAAAGCCCCGAGGAAAATGAAGTAAACGGGCCTCGCCCACTGAAGCTTGGTCACCACATGTAATTCTTTCCTTATCTCTCTCTTTATCTTTGTCCATTTGCTGACGTCGTCCATCCTGAGGATATCCCTGGATTCTGCTGAGGCTTGACCTTGTCAACGTGGGTCATAAACTTGACATGTTTTAGGACTCTCAAGCAGCTGAGGCATTTAAAGGCTGTGTGAGTCTTCTGTTCTGGCTGCCATCTCTTGCATGCTGCCATAGTAAAAGTCATAGTAACATGATCAGATTTCCTATCATGGGGTCAACAGTCTTGCTCTGACTTGCAAGAGTCAAAAAGTCCATTTTCTCTAGCCCTTACAAATTACATGTTCTTTCTGGATCCATAAGATGGAAGCACTCCTGGTCATTGGCATGAGTCTGTGAAAATGATGCCTCACCATGAACATGGCTCGGTGAGGTCAGGGAATCTTCCAAGGTCATTATCATGTTTTTTGTAGGAGAGATACCTAGAGGGGCCATGATGGAGGGATGTCTGCCTGGGATTCCATCACTGAGTCTGGGTCTTTTGGAATTCCCACTGTTAAATTTCACATCTGAAGTGGGACATCGCTTTGAATTAAGAGGGCTTTCATCCTTGCCTCCTAATGAGAGAACAGCTCCAGAGAGACAGTGAAGCCGCGGAGAGAGCAATCCTGTATTGTGAAGGACAGTTTCCGGAGAGCTCATATTATAATCAGGTTTAGTTGAAGGCCCAGAAATAATAGAACTGCCTTTTCCTCCCCATACAGACTCAGAAGCTGGTGAAATGGCAGCTGGATCTGTTGCTGAGGTCCTGAGATTTGCAGGTTGCAACGTGCAGGAGGGATCTGGATTCACATGGCCCTTCTTTCTTCTTGAAGATGAGTCCCTGGTCACTCTGTTCAAAACGTTAGAAATGACTGGCTTTGAAGTTGAAGTCACTCCGACATAGAGGGTTTCAGCATCCTCACTGACATGATCCACTCCAACAAAGATGACCTCAGCATCATCATTGTCCTCATCTCTGGATTTGGACACGGTGGTCTTTTTCCCAGGTTGTAGTGGTGCTTGTGCTTCCTCACATGGGAAGAGATGGGCCATTTGCAATCACTTTTGGCTTCAAGTGGCCCCTTCTCGTGTTTTTTTTCCACCTAAAAGCAATCATCAGACAAGGTCATCCCCTCTGATCTCAGATGTCACCCTCTGTGTGTTCAGTTAACCCTCAGTTGTTCCCCAAGAATATTAAATGGAAAACTCCAGAAATATGTAACTCGTACATTTTAAACTGCAGGTAATTCTGAGGAGTGTAATTGGAATTTCACACCACCATGCTTCCTCCTGCCCAGAATCTGAATCTTTCCTTACTCCTGCACATCCCACCAGTTTGTCATTCAGTTACCACAATGACTGTTGACATGTCACAGGGCTTGAGATCAAGTCACTCTTATTTTACTCAATAATGTCCCTAAATCATAAGTGGAGTGATGCTGTCCATTTAGATTTGCCAGAGAAAATCCATTAAGTGCTACCTTTAAGCGAAAAGATTGAAGTTCTCAATTTGATATAAAAGAAAAAAAATTGCATGCTGAGGTTGTTAATATCTCTGGTGAATGTGAAGATGAGAAAGTAAATCTGGGTTAGTATTGCTGTCAAATCTCAAACTGCAAAAGTTATGGCCACAGAGCGTAATAAGTGCTTACTTAGGGAGAAAAAAAAATCACTCCATTAGTACAGTAATATATTTTACATAGCGACTACATTCACAAAACTTTTATAAAAGTATATTGTTATACACCTTCCCTGGTGGCTCAGATGGTAAAGTGCCTGCCTACAATTTGGGAGACCCGGGTTCGATCCCTGAGTCGGGAAGATCCGCTGAAGAATGAAATGGCCACCTACTCCAGAATTCTCGCCTGGGAAACCCCATGGACAGAGGAGCACAGGGAGCTGCAGCCCATGACGCCGTAAAGAGTTGGACACGACTGAGCAACTTCACTGTCACTTTCCTGTTATTACGAGGCAGTTGCCAATCTCTTACTGTGCTTTTATAAAATAAACTGCATCACAGGCATGTTTGTATAGAAGAACCATTATGTATATAGGGTTTGATACTATGTGAGGTTACAGATGTGCCCTGGGGGACTTGAAATGTATTCTCTGCCGATAAGTGGTGATGACTATATTTCTTTCAAAAGACAAAATTAGTACCTGATTTAATCATTGGCTGAAACATTGAGATAACTATTAACACCCTTAGACATAAGGAAACATCTCAAACTCAGTTAAGTGACATGACCTTTTTAAACTTCCTTCTCCAGCCACTTTTGCCTTGTCTCCCCATGGTGGCCCCAGTGCTCCTGTTAAACTCTGCAGGAGAGCTGGTAGGCACCAGTTTGCTTATAGATCTACTATCTCACTCAGAAATGCTGACCAACAGAAAATGTCCAAAAGAGCCCTCAGCTGTCCCTTGGGGGTGCCTCTCACTCCCTCCACTCTCTAAGTCCAGAAGGCACCATACTCTATACATTGATCAAAAATCTTTTTAAAAAATTCCAGCAAGTTCTAATAGCAAAACTTGAACCTGCCTCATTGCAGAAGAACGGAGAAGGCAATGGCACACCACTCCAGAACTCTTTCCTGGAGAATCCCATGGATGGGGGAGTCTGGTAGGCTGCAGTCCACAAGGTCACTAAGAGTCAGACACGACTGAGTGACTTCACTTTTCACTTTCATTCATTGGAGAAGGAAATGGCAACCGACTCCAGTGTTCTTGCCTGGAGAATCCCAGGGACAGAGGAGCCTGGTAGAAGGCCGTCTATGGGGTTGCACAGAGTTGGACACGACTGAAGTGAAGCAGCAGCAGCAGCAGCAGTATTGGAGAAGGAAATGGCAACCCACTCCAGTATAGATAGATGATAGATAGATAGATAGATAGATAGATAGATAGATAGATAGATAGATAGATAGATAGATAGATAGATAGGAGAGAGAGAGAGACAGACAGACAGACATAGAGACATACAGACAGACAGAGACAGACAGAGACAGAGACAGAGAGAACATTTACACTGTGAAACTATTTACACAGCATCGCTGGATCATGGCAAAAGCAAGAAAGTTCCAGAAAAACATTTATTTCTGCTTTATTGACTATGCCAAAGCCTAGGCTCTGTAGATCACAATAAACTGTGGAAAATTTGAAAGAGATGGGAATACCAGACCACCTAACCTGCCTCTTGAGAAATCTGCATGCAGGTCACGAAGCAACAGTTAGAACTGGACAAGGAACAACAGACTGGTTCCAAATAGGAAAAGGTATACGTCAAAGCTGTATATTGTCACCCTGCTTATTTAACTGATATGCAGAGTACATCATGAGAAATGCTGGGCTGGAAGAAACACAAGCTGGAATCAAGATTGCCAGGAGAAATATCAGTCACCTCAGATATACAGATGACACCACCCTTATGGCAGAAAGTAAAGACGCACTAAAAAGCCTCTTGATGAAAGTGAAAGAGGAGAGTGAAAAAGTTGGCTTAAAGCTCAACATTCAGAAAACGAAGATCATGGCTTCTGGTCCCATCACTTCATGGGAAATAGATGGGAAACAGTGGAAATAGTGTCAGACTTTATTTTTGGGAGCTCCAAAATCACAGCAGATGGTGACTGCAGCCATGAAATTAAAAGATGCTTACTCCTTGGAAGAAAAGTTATGACCCAACTAGATAGCATATTCAAAAGCAGGGACATTATTTTGCCAACTAAGGTCCATCTAGTCAAGGCTATGGTTTTCCCAGTGGTCATGTATGGATGTGAGAGTTGGACTGTGAAGAAGGCTGATGGCCGAAGAATTGATGCTTTTGAGCTGTGGTGTTGGAGATGACTCTTGAGAGTCCCTTGGACTCCAAGGAGATCCAACCAGTCCATTCTGAAGGAGATCAACCCTGGGATTACTTTGGAGGGAATGATGCTGAGGCTGAAGCTCCAGTACCTTGGCCACCTCATGTGAAGAGTTGACTCATTGGAAAAGACTCTGATGCTGGGAGGGATTGGGGGCAGGAGGAGAAGGGGATGACTGATGATGGGATGGCTGGATGGCATCACGGACTCGATGGACATGAGTCTGAGTGAACTCTGGGAGATGGTGATGGGCGGGGAGGCCTGGCGTGCTGCGATTCATGGAGTGGCAGAGTCGGACACGACTGAGCGACTGAACTGAACTGAACTTTGTACTAGGTATTATAAGGAATGTGGAGATGATTTAAAGCATGTGGGAGTATCCCCTTAAGTTACATGCAAAGACTGCACCATTTCATATAATGGACTTGCGCACCCCTGGATTTTGCTATCTGCAGGTGCAGGGTTCCCAGACCCAATCTCCCAAGGGTAACAAGGAGATAGGACGGGGCCTTCTCATGACTTCTACTGCTCCCCCTGCCTTGGACGCTGTCTCAAGTACCACCGCCCAACTCCTGAGCTGCCATGGTCCACAGTTTCTCTGCCAGGCTCTCCTGACCATAATGTCAGAAATCACAGCCTCCCCCAACTCACATGCCATATTCAGCTCCAGAGCTATTGGGCTGCTGTATTTTGGCTTCTAGAACAACATGGAGTGTCTGTCAGTGCTACATGTCTGCTGCGTAAATAAACAGTAACTGTTATTAAACAACCGTTTATCTGTACCTCAAGCTTGACCCACTCATTCCTGGCTCCCCAGGTACTTACACTTGATCTTAGCCAAAAGGCTGAGAAGCAGTTTCTCCAAGCATTTAATGACTTCCAAATCTGAATGAATTAAAACTATCATGCAAGAGAGAAAGTAGGCCAGTATGTAGCTGGATGCTGACAGGGGCGGTGGTGCTCATTGAAATTAAGGTTTGTAACACAATTTCTCTCCATGTAATACACTTGTTGATAGCTTCCATACCATTAACACGTTTCATAGACATTAAAGGACATTCTAAAGTTTTCATTTGACCATTTGTGATACCAGATCACATTTCATCAGTAGCATATCATAGTTTGTTTGGTTCTGTGTAAATGATGGCCCTGGTGGTAAAGGTCCCTCCTGCCAATGCAGAAGACCTAGGAGATGCAGATTCCATCTCTGGGTCAGGAAGACCCCCTGGAGGAGGGCATGGCAACCCACTGCAGTATTCCTGCCTGAAGAATCGTATGGACAGGGAAGAATGGCGGGCGACAGTCCATAGGGTTGCAAAGAGTCAAGCATGACTGAAGCAACTGAACACACACACACACACCTATGTATATAAATATATCTTTTATATTGGTATGAAAAATAATGCTGTGGGACTTCCCTGGTAATCCAGTATTTAAGACTCCTCACTTCCAGGCCAGGGGCATGGCTTCAATCCCTGGTCAGGGACCTGTGATCTCACATGCCCCTGGATGTGACCAAAAGTAAAAGGAATAATGTTGTGTCTTACAGCTGATGTCGTTTAGGTTTAAAGAAAATTTCTATTTTTCGTAAGCAGAATCCAGCGTACTAAATTCATGTCACAAGTCACTAATGGGATGCAAGCTGCACTATATAGGCAAATGGTTTATACAGGGATTGACACATTGGCTTGCTTCCTGTTTTGTTTTGTTTTGTTTTTCAACCAGCAAGCTAAGATCGATGTTTATATTTTAGTTTTTTTTTTAAAACTTTAAAAATACGTTTAATATTTTTACATTTTATTTTTTAATTTGTGGGGAAACAAAGGAAAGTTTTGTGACATGTGAAAATTATATGATATCTAAATTTCAGTGTCACAAAGAAAGTTTTATTGGAACACAGACGTTATCATTTGCCACTGCCTGAGGTCATTTCACCCCATTAATGGGAGAGTCCTCATGGCCCTTAATGCCTGGTTACTCTCTAGCCCTTTACAGAGAAATTTTGCAGACTCATGGCTGCAGAGAACAAAAGGAAGCATTCCATACCCCATGGCTCACCAGCTCCTGAAGTCCAGTTGACTCAGTGCAGCTAAACACTTCCTTCTCTGAGATCAAGTGGAGGGTGAAGCTGGAGTGTCTTTGTCTCCACGTCCCAGAAAGATTTCTCTGGGAATAGCAGAACCGCTTCCTGTGTCCAGTGTCCATGGAACTTCTTCTACCTGGCTCTCCAAAAGCCTTTTCCCAGTGAGGCTGCATCAGGAGATTCCAAGCCTTTTAAAGCCAATTCTAGTCCAATCCATAGTACCGAAACTGGGCTCCAATCATGTTTCTGAACCAGTTTTTCCCCATGGGATCTTTCAACTAGAAACATTTCTAGCAAAATGTTAGAGGGAGGAAAGAATGTGGGTGGGGCTTCAGGGCGCCTCCCAGGGCCTATTTTCCAGGTCTCACGGTGGTGAGAGTCCCCACTTCCCTCTCTGGCATCCAGAGGCCAGCACCTTTTCTCCAGTTTATCTGCATCATTAGTTATTTGGGGTTCAATAGCTTGAGGGCAGGGGAAGGTGGTCCACACAGCTATGCCAACAGGGCATGGGCTAATGTCAGCAACCTAAAAACTCAAGGGCTCTCTTCCAATGCCAGAAAATTCTCCAGCTGCAAACAGCGAACCCCTGTCCTCTTCCAAGGGCAAGGGGGTGGGTGGGTGTGGGGGAGGCAGGGTGAGGAGGTCAGGAAGCAAGCTTACTCCCAAGTGACCTGCGCTTGAAGACTCAGCACCTGCTGGATTCCCAGGATTCTCACTGTGGATCTTCATGCTGAACCCCAGGAGCTTTTTCTAGGCAGGGACTCACGCTGTCTTAAAACCATGTCAGGGGTGTCAGGTCACACCCTCACCCCCTTCCTGCTCTCTTCCCCCCTTACTCGCCCTCTTCTCTGTCCTCCTTTGCAGCACCTAGATTATATCTCAAGCTTTCCCTCCCACTGCCTTTACAGCCCTGTGCACACAGATTCGTGGGTTTCAGAGAGGGTTTCAGAGAAGAAATATGTGTATTTCCATTCATTATAAGGTAACAGTGTCGCTGAATTAGAATAAAAATGATGTTCACTAATGAATATGATCTAAAGTGCTGTAACCAAATATAACATAAAAAATACTGTTCTTATCAAATCAAAATGTGTTCACCTTAAATTTGCAGAATATATGTCCATTACATCTCAATGAAACAGGGGAAACAATAAAAACTGACCATTAGAAAGAGCTCATTTCATGCTCTTTTAAGAAGCTTGATGGTCAGTGCTGTGCCTAGTTGCTCAGCTGTGTCTGACTTTTTGTGACCCCATGGACTGTAGCCAGCCAGGCTCCTCTGTCCATTGAATTCTCCAGGGAAAATTGCTGGAGTGGGTTGCCATGTCCTTCTCCAATGTTGGTGACTATCAGAACCCAAGGCTAGGGACTTCCTGGAAGTCCAGTGGTTGAGAATCTGCCTTCCAATGCAGAGAATGTGGGTTTAACACATGGGTAAGACCCCACATGCCAGAGGGCAGTAGAGTGGAAAAAGGATCCTGCATGCCATGACTAAGACCTAAAGCACCAAATAAGTGAATAAAACTAAATATTTTTTTAAAACTCTATGCTCTTTACATTCTTCTGGATATGTTTGAAAGCATGATATTATAGATTTATTTATTTATGGACACACCATGAGACTTCCTGCAGGAGCTTAGTTTCCTGACTAGGGACTGAACCCAGGTCACCAGGTTGAAAGCATTGAGCACTAACTACTGGTTTGCCAGGGAATTCCTAGTTTGATTTACTTAGAGGGCTTATTTTCATTGTTTGCCAAAAGGTACAGTTTTTGCAGTGTTTACACTTACAACAGAAACATTTTGGATGTCAATTGTAAAATGTTTGCAAAACTAAGGGAAAAGGAAGGAACATTTTGACTACTGATTTATGCTTCTAGGCTCTCCTGATGGCTCAGAGCGGAAAAAATCTGCCTGCAGTACAGAAGACTGGGGTTTAATCCCTGGGTCAGGAAAATCTCCTGGAGAAGGAAATGGCTATCCACTCCAGTTACGCTTGCCTGGAGAATTCCATGAACAGAGGAGCCTGGTGAGGTACTCTCCATGGGTTTGCAAAGAGTCAAACACAACTGGATGACTAAGACTTTCACTTTCATATGTGTCTAAAGATTGCTCAAATCTCAGAATCACCTGGGACATTATTAAACATAGAGATTCCAAGGCTGCATATCACACCCAAGAAACTCAAATTGCCTAGGAGGGGCCATGGGAATCTGAAAGTTCAATGTTTGCCTCACTTGATTCTGAAGTGAAGTGAATCTCAGGGTGTAAAATCATCCAATAATTTTGGAAAGATTGGTCACTGGTGGCTCAGCAGTAAAGAATCCACCTCTTAATGCAGGAGACCTGGGTTCAGTCTCTGGGTCGGAAAGATCTGCTGGAGGAAGAAATGGCAACCACTCCAGTATTCTTGCCTGAGAAATCCCATGGACAGAGAAGCCTGGCAGGCTACAGTCTATGGGGTCACAAAAGACTCAGACACAACTTAGCAACTAAATTGCAACAGTGAATGTGAGAGGTGCTCAGTTGTGTCCAACCCTTTGTGACCGCACGGACTATATATTGTCCATGGAATCCTCCAGGCTAGAATACTGGTGTGGATAGCCTTTCGTGTCTCCAGGCGATCTTCCCAACCCAGGGATCAAACCCAGGTCTCCCACATTGCAGGCAGATTCTTTACCAGCTGAGGCACAACGGGAGTCCAAGCAACAATAAGAGTATGCTCAAAATACCCAAGAATCTACTCCTTCAGGAGACCCTAAGGGTTGAGAGTCAGGAATTTATTTATTTCTTCATGTGACACACTGAGCACCTGCCTTGGGAGGAGCAGGTTATTGGCAATTCAATAAACCAATCAGATGTTGTAGCTTGAGCTGGGAGCTTCATCCTCCTCACCACCCTTCAGAGATTCTAGGAGCTCCACACCCTCTTTGGGGGCTTCTGGATGTCCTTTGTATTGAAGGAAGTTAGGGTATAAGCAAAGCTCAGAGATCTGGATGCAAACATCTCAGTTTGGGCCACACTTTCAAATCTGGGCTGTGCTTCTTAACCGTCAGAGAATCTAAGGAATTGCCTATGTGTCTTGTGCAAAAACACATTCTCATCCAACAGTTGTGGGTGGGGCCTGAGAGTCTGAGTTTCTCACAGGCTCCAGGTGTTGCCCAGGCTGCTTATGGTGTCCCTATTAAGCAGTGAATAACAGTGGAAACAGTGTCAGACTTTTTCTTGAGCTCCAAAATCACTGCAGATGGTGATTGCAACCAAAAAAGTTAAGAGGCGCTTAATCCTTAGAAGAAAAGTTATGATCAACCTAGAGAGTATCTTCAAAAGCAGAGACATTACTTTGCCGACTCAGGTCCATCTAATCAAGGCTGTTGTTTTTCCTGTGGTCATGTATGGATGTGGGAGACGGACTGTGAAGAAGGCAGAGCGCTGAAGGATTGATGCTTTCAAACTGTGATGTTGGAGAAGACTCTTGAGAGTCCCATGGACTGCAGGGAGATCCAACCAGTTCATTCTGAAGGAAATCAGCCCTGGGAATTCTTTGGAAAGAATGATGCTACAGCCGTAACTCCAGTACTTTGCCACCTCATGCGAAGAGTTGGCTTATTGGAAAAGACCCTGATGCTGGGAGGGATTCGGAGCAGGAGGAGAAGGAGACGACAGAGGATGAGATGGCTGGATAGCATCACTGACTCGATGGACGTATGTCTGAGTGAACTCCGGGAGTTGGTGACGGACAGGGAGGCCTGGCATGCTGCGATTCATGGGGTCACAAAGAGTCAGGCACGACTGAGAGACTGAACTGAATTGAACTAGAGAACTTTTGAAAACTACTTATGCTCTGTTTGATTCTGCCGATCTTACTCCATGCCCACAGAATCAGTATTTCCAAAAATTGGTCCAGGGAGTCAACGTTATTAAAGGTCTCAGATATTTCCAAGGAGCAGGTAGGGTGCAAATGTACAGCCAGGCAAATCACCCTACCATCAACCCTGTTTTGGGCTTCATTGTGCCCTGCAAAATCCATATGTTGGGGGGACTTTCCCAAAGGTCCAGTGGCTAAAACTCTCCACTCCCAGTGTAGGGGCCTGGGCTTCTGTCCATGGTCAGGGAACTAGATCCCACCTACCGCCAGGAAGACCAAAGACTCCACATACCACAATTGACACCTGGTGCCGTCAAATAAATTAATTCATTAAAAAATATCTGTAGAATTTCTAACCCCCAACACTTTGGAATGTAACCCTATTTGCAGATTATACCTTTAAGGAGGTGATTAAGTTAAAACAAGGTCACGAGAGTGGGCCCTAGTCCAATCTGATGGTTCTCTATATAAAAAGAGAGAGGGAAATTCCGTGGAAGGCAAGTGGTTAGGGCTCAGAACTTTCACTGCCAATCCCTGGTCTGGAAAGTAGACCCAGAAGAAAAGCAGCATGGCCAGAAGATAAAAAGGAAATTAGGACAAAGACATCAAGGATGTATGGACATACAGGGACAGAGGACATAGGAATGCAGCTGTCTGCTCATCATGGAAAGAGATTTCCGGAGACACCACACTGTCAGCACCTTGATGCTGGACTGCTAGCCTCCAGAACTCGGAGAAAACAATCTCCTGTTATTTAAGTCTCGTGTATTTCTGGTGGCCACCTTAGTACATTAATGTGTTCTTTCGATCAGGAGTCCCTAGAGAGGGCTCACCTCAAGGACAGGTAGTGGGTATGCAGGTGATGACTCAGCTCCCAACATCGACACAGCTGACTCTCAAACATCAACAAATGCCCATGCACCCACCCAGATTATCCAGGACACAGCCTGCCTCTGTGAACTTCTGGCAGACCACAGCTGCTAAAGGTCCCCATCCAACTCTTTCTGGCACCAACTTTTTTACTTCTCTCCTAGACTGTGAGGGACAGAAACTTGAGAACAGAGCGAGTCCTGTGCTCAAACCATCCTGGATGTGATGGGGAGTATGTGTTTTATCAGGGAAAAAAAAGGAAGAAAACTCACAGCTATCTTGCAGATCTTATTACCAGGTGTACAGAAAAACCTTGCCATGTTAGGTTAGATTCAGAGATTATAACTAGCACTGGTTCAGTTTTATGACATGGCTTCAGTGCCTCTCCATCTATATTAGATGGAACACACTCAATAATTACCACCATCCTGTAAATCATAGGTAAACCATTCTTGGAATGCTTCTTTGTCTACTGTGGCTCAAACACACCAAGTACTTTTTCACCATTCAGTGTTTCAATGCTGTGACAACTTCCACTGCTTCCTTTGGTACTACAGGTCATCACACCATGTGTCTTGTAACTACTAGCTTGCACTCTAGAGAACATATCTCTCTTCTGCTGAGACTGAGATGTAGAGCATGCATCTCACCACTATTAAGACCCCATTCTAAGCACACATGCCACTTCTGCAGTGGCTAAACTCTGGAGGAAATGTGACAACACTATTGATCCTGTATTCTAGAACACACATCTTACCATTGCTGAACCAGTGTTCTACAGCAGGCTTAGCACAGCTACTGAGCTTGCATTCTGAAAGTAGCATCCTACCTCTACTGAGTTGACATTATATGGCATACATGATCCAACTTCTGGGTTTGCACTATGGAATACATATTATGCCACTACAGAGCAAGATCTAGTGTACACATGACCACGTACTGATCCCCACATCAAAGGGTAATGCTGAAAATTATTCAAAGTACTGCACTATTGTGCTCATTTCACATACTAAGCAAGATAATGCTCAAAATTCTTTGTGCTAGGCTTCAAAGTATTTGAACCAAGAACTTCCAAATATATATGATGGATTTAGAAAAGGCAGAGGAATGAGGGCCTATACTGCCCACGTTCATTGCCTACTAGAGAAAGTAGGAAGTCAAGAGATATCTGGAATAACAGGCAAGGTGGACCTTGGAATATCTATGAAGTATGGCAAAGGCTAACAGAATTCCCTAAGAGAACTCACCATTGATAGGAAACATCCTCTTCCAACAACACAAGAGATGACTCTTGAGATGGTCATTGCTGAAATCAGACTGATTATGTTCTTTGCAGCCGAAGATGGAGAAGCTCTATGCAGTCAGAAAAAAAAAAACAAGACTGAGCAGTGACATGGCTCAGATGAGCAATGCCTTAAAGAAAAACTTCAGCCTTAAATTGAAGAAAGTATGGGAAAACCACTAGACCATTGGGTTGACCAAAATCAATCCCGTATGATTAACACAGTGGATGTGACAAATAGATTTGAGGGATTAGATCTCATAGACAGACTGCTTGGAGAACTATGGGACCAAGGGTCATGACATTCTGCATGAGACAATGAAGTAAACCATACCCAAGAAAAATAAATGCAAAAAGGCAAAAGGTTTGTCTGAGGAGGCCTTACAAATCACTTAGAAAAGAAGAGAAGCTAAAGGCATAGGAGGAAAAAGAAAGATAATCCATTTGAATGCAGTTTTCTTAACAATAGCAAGGAGAGATACGAAAAGCCTTCCTCAGGGATCAATGCAAAGAAACACAGAAAAAACAATAGGATGGCAAAGAACAGAGATCACCTCAAGAATGTTACAGATACCAAGGGAACATTTCATGCAAAGATGGGCACAATAAAGGAGAGAAAATATATGGACCTAACAGAAGCAGATATATTAAGAAGTGTGGCAAGAATACACAGAACTGAACTTGAAGAAAAAAAAAAAAAGAAGGAGAAGAAGAAGATCTTAGTGACCCACATAACTGTGAATGTGTCTTTACTCACCCAGAACCAGGCATCCTGGAATGTGAAATCAAGGAGCCCTTAGTACAGAACTATGAACAAAGTTACTAGAGGTAATGTGTTTCCAGCTGTGGAATTTCAAGTCTTACCATATTATGACATTAAAATCCTGCACTCAATATGCCAGCACATTTGAAAAGCTCAGCACGGGTGACAGAACTTGGAAAGGTTAGTTTAAACTCCAATCCTCAAGAAAAGCTATGCCAAAGATTGTTTAAACTAACACAATTGCACA